>NC_041381.1:202402101-202657070 GCF_002162155.2 Triticum dicoccoides | reverse complement strand
TCTCTCTACGTTTGTATCTCTCTCACACAACCCCACGTAGGTGGTGTACGTATACAAGAAGAGAATAGGTGCACCATGCATGTACTCATGCTTCGTGCCCAGCCACACTCGCGCGGGTACATGGTGGAGCTCATTTCTGTATGAAATGGCAGCCCACGTGCTAATTTGACCGCCTGTAGCGGTTTTTTTACCTACGGAGGTCGTGTACCACGCGTGCACGTATCAAAGTTTGACTTCATGTGTTGGCGTGTTATTTTTAAATAAAGTTATATCGATCAATGCCACATACACAGATAAAACGATTTTTATGGAGAAAAAGGTAGTCCGCTCCACTATATACAATGGAGCCTGCCTGCCTGGGTTTATCTCTCTTCAGCGTATCTCACACAAGGCTGCGATGGCCTCTCTCTCTCTCTCTCACCGTTGGTCACTGATCCGGTTGCATCCCATCCGCCGACAAAAAGGGAGGATGTGCATCGTTTCTCTGTTCGACGGTGCCGAGGCATCACGTCCCGATCTACGGTAAACGCCGATCTATCTGACCAAGCTTCGGCGCGGTAGGGCCTACGCCACCTGCTCGCTGTTGCAGTATGGGAAGATTCCGCCCGCCGCCGCTCACCTAGTTACATCACGATGACCTCCAAGTATCCCCTCCGGCCTTGCTCCACTGCCTGTCTTTCCACATTGCTGCATGTGGATCTTCCATAGTTCTTTGCCCAAAATGTAGCTTGTCCGGCGTACTTTCCATATTGCAATCTCGTCCTCACACTGTTTTAGACAAACACAACCGTGTTGTTATCTTCCCTTAGGACAAGGAATATGCTTCTTTTTTGTCATCGCATGTGTCATCAACTGTTATTGGCCAGTAATTGTTTCCTTTCTACCTCTTTTTTGCAAATAGGGCTATCCATTTCACCTCGTTGCTATATTGACCTTTTGGTGAACTACACAAATCACTTTTTTCTTAAGAGTGTTTTGTGCAGTTGTACTAAAATGTCAAACGGGCAACGTCTCTACATTTCAGTGCGACTTCACAAAGGAGATTGGTTTTGCTCTATCCTCCTCATCCAACTCTAAGCCTAATCTTCTCCAACTAGTTAGTCTTAAGAGAGACTGCAAAGGTGAACGGCTTCTATTTGTGTGTTTATTGTTTCATCAGTAGTCCTCTATTATCGTAATCACACTTAATATCTTTGGAACAGGGACGCTCAGCTCTATTTTAGTGGAACTGCACAAAATGATCGGAATGTTGCATGCTCCAGATAGCTACTTTTTCCCAACATGTCTTGTTGATTTAGATAGAGCTGGGGGACGTTGCTGCCAATGAAAGCATGGATCAATTTTAGTTTAACACCTTCTCACAACTTTGTCTTCAGTTGTGATATAAATATTAGCTCTGATCTACTAATAATTGAGATGCATTAGCAAGGAAGTTAGTTTTTTATTGTTTCCAAAAGAGCATCCAAGGCAAGACACACAAAACAAAAGCTGAAAGCTCACACCATTGTACAGTTTCATGTCGCTGGAAAATTATTTGTATAGTACGTCAATTATGTAAACAAATGTTGGAAGCTTGATAGCATTGCCAGAAGCCTCTTCAGCATCCGGGTCCATGTGGCACAAAATTATACTCCTTTGTTCCTAAATATTTGTCTTTTTTACAAATTTCAAATGGGCATATTTTAGAGTGTAGATTCACTCATTTTGCTTCGTATGTGTACTCCCTCCGTTCCTAAATATTTGTTTTTCTAGAGATTTCAACAAGTGACTACATACGGAGAAAAATGAGTGAATCTACACTCTAAAATATGTCTATATACATCCATATGTAGTAGTCCATTTGAATCTCAAAAAAGACAAATATTTGAGTAGTCACTCGTTGAAATCTCTAGAAAGACAAATACTCTAGAGTACATTTAAGAACCGAGAGAGTAGCGCACAACCGCATGGGAGACTCAGCCCGATCGTTGCGCCGCATTAATAGTGAGTAATGAGCAGTCAAATCATAAGCCCCACCTTTCCCACAGTGAGTTGCTCAGAAGAAGCAACCATCAATACGCTCTTTTTTGAATCCGCTCATACTACTCCATCCGTCACTGTTTATAGAGCGCGCTTCAAAAAAAGAAAAAAATCTGTGGGACCAAGGCGACTAGCGATCGGCCTGAAAAATAGCATTGGTAGTTATAGCACGGCGTCTATTACTAGAGGAAATAATGCGTACACACATGCATGCAGTGCTTCCACCTCGGGTACACACATGCACGCACTTACTCCACTCCGTAGTATACATCCAGAAAAAATTGTGGACTTCATTGCGGTTACCACGCCCTAATTAATTGAGCATTAAACCAAACGCGTCTAAAGTCTCTCTGGTGGTGGAAATGCATTGAGAGAAATGCATCATAATGAAGCGCGCCCTGTAAACTGTGACGGAGGGAGGAGTAGTATGAAGGTGCAAAACCAAGTAAGCATATGGCCAGTCGGTCAACGCACCTCCTCTTGGCATATCACTAACATGTGGGACCGGAGTGTGAGCAAACTGATCTCAATTGACGGCAAAATGGCCAACCCGCCGTTCCTTGCGAGAGACAAGGAGCGAGAACACACAGACGGGCTCGCACGGAGGCCAATATATATTCAAGCATGGTTGATCAATATCATCATTACATGTTCAATGTTTTTTAATACTATACTATTGGGCTGCCGTTTTCCACCCTTCTCCCGAATAAATGTGTACTTTATTAGAGATTAAAAAATAAGAGTACAGACGCTCCACCATGCGGTTCTAGTAGTAGTACTACTCGTACTACTAAACCTTGCGCTTGGCTCTTCGCCTCTTCGTGAAGTCGAACAATGATGGTACTCTGCATGTTGGGTACTATAGTGTATGCCTCTGGCAATCTGACACCGAATGAACTGATGCATGTCCACCGCCTGGGCGAGGGTAGGTTGCATTAGTCAAAAGGCATAAGCGAGCTTCACCTTGTCCTGCAAGCTTCTCCTCGTTCTGTGAGTTGACGGGACACACCAAAAAGTACTGGTAGTCCATACTCCCTCCTTTCCGGTTAATATGGCTTAATCTTTTTTGCGGGTAAATGAGAGAGCTTTATTCATATATAAGCATTCTTAGGACGATCAGCCAAGACACTGGTCACTAGGAAGCGAGGTACCCCGCAAAAAAGAAGTAGGAAGCGCGGTGTTTTATCAAGCCAGCTCTCAGCCACATTCAAAGTGCAGCAAGCATGGTTCGCACAAAGATGCGCTGCAAGGTTTTCTGACCTGTTTACATGCTAAATAACAAAAAAAAAAGAGGAAATATTACCGAGTGCTCCTATTTGTAACAGGATACGAGCCATAATTAAGTGAGAATTGTGGCGAGTGTTCCATGCAATCAACTTCCATTATCACATGCGAGAACCCTCGAAGAGAACCAAATGTGTTGAAGATTGTTTTATCACATTTTAAAAATATAATAAGAGTGCAAACGCTCCTCCATCCAGTTCCTAGTAGTACAGTACATACCTCTATAGACTATAGTAGTAGTACTAGTACTAGTAAACTTTGCGCTTGGCTGTTCGCCTCTTCGAGAAGTTGAACAATAATAGTACTAGTATAGTGTATGCTTCTGGCAATCTGACATCGAATTAACTATTGCACGTCCATCGCCTGAGCGAGGGAGAGCTTGCATTAGTCAAAAGTTTCTCCTTGTCCTGCGAGTATCACGCGCAAGCTTCTCCCGCTCTGCAAGCTTCTCCTGGTTCGGCAAGTTGACGGGACACAACAAAGTAATGCTAGTCAATATTGCCTCCTCTCCGGTTAATATGGCTTAATTTCAAACAAGATAAATACACTGTCTGTCACTGTATATTTGTAAAAGTACAATTAGTGGACTGCATAATATGCTCATTGCGCTCAATATATACATTTTTCGGTGTTTATACGATCACTAGCTCACCCCAGCTGAGTATGTGTGTGCATGCACGTGTAGGTTGAGCACTTGAGAGTGATTGTGTGTGTTCCCTCGTGTGCTCGGACATGCATGCATTAGGGTGTTGCGCGTGTTTTGCATCCATGTGTACTGTTGCATGCATGCACGAGGTTGTAGTCCCTTACATTCACATATTCATAAGTCAATGCTTTGTCAAAATGTTGCATGCAAGGTTTAATCATTCGTTGTTCACGCATGCATTCCCGATATTAATACGTTGGTAAAGACAATTTTCTTGAGGAAAACAAGCCCATGAATTGAGTACAAAGGGGACCAATAAGCCAGGACGGAGGGAGTACCAGTAGTAAACCGGAAGGAGGGAGTAGTGAGTTAGTCCTGGATTAGGGGGTATCCGGACAGCCGGACTATATACTTTGGCCGGACTATTGGACCACAAAGATACAAGACTCAAGACTTCGTCCCGTGTCCGGATGGGACTCTCCTTTGCGTGGAAGACAAGCTTGGCGATCCAGATATTAGATTTCCTTCTTTGTAACCGACTCTATGTAAACCCTAGCCCCCTCCGGTGTCTATATAAACTGGAGGGTTTGGTCCGTATAGAGGAGATAGAGACAATCATAATCATCATAGGCTAGCTCCTAGGGTTTAGCCTCTACGATCTCGTGGTAGATCAACTCTTGTAATACTCATATCAACAAGATCAATCAAGCAGGAAGTAGGGTTTTACCTCCATCGAGAGGGCCCGAACCTGGGTAAAACATTGTGTCCCTTGCCTCCTGTTACCATTAGCCTTAGACGCACAGATCGGGACCCCCTACCCGAGATCTGCCGGTTTTTACACCAACATTGGTGCTTTCATTGAGAGTTCCTCTATGTCGTCGTTGCAAGGCTCGATGGCTCCTTCAATCATCAACAACAACGCAGCCCAGGGTGAGACCTTTCTCCTCGGACAGATTTTCGTGTTCGGCGGCTTCACACTGCGGGCCAACTCACTCGGCCATCTGGAGTAGATCGACAGCTACGCCCCTGATCATCAGGTCAGGTTCGAAAACTTGAACTATACGGCCGATATCCGCGGAGACTTGATCTTCAACGGATTTGGGCCTGCGCCAGGAGCGCCGAATAGTCACGACGAGCATGGCTTAGACCTGCTGTTGGACAACACTCAGGATATCGCACCTGCAAGAGCCGTGGACCAAAATCCAGGGCAGACCGCGTTGTCCGAGGACGGGTGGATGGACCCCGCCCCGGAGGCCGCACACTCATCGGCGGTGGAGCCGAACACAGACTTCACCCCCAAGGAAGCCTGTGACACCGGACCCCCGGACTCGTGTCCGGCTGTAGGTTCTAGTCCGCGCACCCCTGAGCCCACCGAATCTGGTTGGGCTCCGGTAATTGAGTTCGCCGCTGCAGATATCTTACAGCACTCGCCCTTTGGCGACATGCTAAACTCGTTAAAGTCTCTCTCTTTGTCTGGAGACTCTTGGACGAACTATGTCTGGCTCGAGTGGGAAGCAGGCGACGAGGGAATTCGTTGCCCACCCACCACCCACTTCATAGCCACGGTCGATGATTTGACCGATGTGCTTGATTTCGACTCTGAAGACATCGACGGTGTGGACGACGATGTAGGAGAAGATCAGGAACCACCGCCCATGGGGCGCTGGACAACCACCTCCTCATATGATATATATAAGGTGGACACTCCGAAAGAAACCAATGGCGATGAGGCAATGGAGGATAACCCCTCGAGGAAGAAAGCAAAGCATGGGCGTCATCGGCGCTGCTCCAAGCCCCACCACAGCAATACCGGCACAGGAGACGAAAACAATGCAGATGGTGCCGAAGACGAATACAACCCCGATCAGCCTGCCTTCGAGCAGGCCGAACAGGAGGACGGGCAGGTCAGCCCATACGAACAGGCGACGGACGGATACCCGGAGGAGGACAACTACATGCCCCCCTCCGAAGACGAGATTAGCCTCGGCGATGACGAGTTCGGCGTGCCTGAGGACCCCGTAGAGCAGGAGCGCTTCAAGCGCCAGCTTATGGCCACTGCGAGGAGCCTGAAAAAGAAGCAGCAACAGCTCCAAGCTGATCAAGACATGCTCACAGACAGATGGACTGAAGTCCTGGCAGCTGAGGAATATGGAATCGAGCACCACACGACTAACCGGCCACCTCGTGGCCGGGATAAAATGGTGTATCAGCCCGAATACCAACGCGCACCCCTACACCAATACACTACGGCCCGGGGCAATAGGCAGGACCTGCAAGATATATTGGAAAACAAGGCAGGACAGCCAAGATCGATCTACAGATCGCGGGGGCGCGCCCCAACACATGACGATGATCGTCACGCCGGATACCCTATCAACAAGTCTGGCCGGGCCGAACACAGCCAACTAGACTCGTTCGAACTGCGTAGCCACATAGCCCGGCATAGAGGCGCCGCACACCCCCTCTGCTTCACTGACGAAGTGATGGATCATGAATTCCCAGAAGGGTTTAAACCTATAAGCATTGAATCATACGATGGCACAACAGACCCCGCAGTATGGATCAAAGATTTCCTTCCCCACATTCACATGGCCCGTGGTGACAATCTACACGCCATCAAGTATCTTCCCCTTAAGCTCAAAGGACCGGCCCGGCACTGGCTAAATAGCCTACCGGCAAACTCCATCGGTAGTTGGGAAAACCTAGAGGACGTGTTCCTCGACAACTTCCAGGGAACGTACGTGCGTCCACCGGACGCTGATGACTTGAGTCACATTAACCAACAGCCCGGAGAGTCAGCCAGGAAATTCTGGACTCGGTTCCTAACCAAAAAGAACAAAATTGTCGACTGTCCGGACGCCGAAGCTCTGGCAGCCTTTAAGCATAATATCCGCGATGAGTGGATCGCCCGGCACCTCGGCCAGGAAAAACCAAAGTCCATGGCAGCCCTCACGACACTCATGACCCGCTTTTGCGCGGGCAAGGACAGCTAGTTGGCTCGCAGTAGCACCACGCTAATAAATTCTGGCACCTCAGATGTCCGCGACAATACCGGCAAGCCACAGCGCAACCGACGTAAGAGATAGAACAATGGCGACAACACTAAAGACACGGCAGTCAAAGCCGGATTCAGTGGCTCAAAATCCGGTCAGCGAAAAAAGCCGTTCAAAAGAAACAATCAGGGACCATCCAGCCTGGACCACATACTTGATCGCTCGTGCCAAATTCATGGCACCCCGGATAAGCCAGCAAACCACACTAACAAAGACTGCTGGGTGTTCAAAGAGGCCGGCAAAATAAACACCGAGAACAAGGACAAGGGGCTGCACAGTGACGATGACAAGGAGCCCCGGCGTCCGAACACGGGAGGACAGAAGAAATTTCCTCCCCAGGTGAAAAGGGTCAATACGATCTACTCCACCCACATCCCCAAATGGGAACAGAAGCGAGCACTACGGAACGTCTATGCGATGGAGCCAGTCGCCCCAAAATTCAACCCATGGTCAGCTTGTTCGATCACCTTTGATCGTAGGGATCACCGAACCAGCATCCGTCACGGCGGTTCAGCCGCATTGGTCCTAGACCCAATCATCGACGGATTCCACCTTACGCGAATCCTTATGGATGACAGCAGCAGCCTGAACCTGCTTTATCAGGACATAGTGCGCAAAACGGGCATCGACCCTTCGAGGATCAAGCCCACCAAAACCACCTTCAAAGGTGTAATTCCAGGAGTAGCGGCCCGTTGCACAGGCTCCATAACACTGGAAGTGGTCTTCGGATCTCCGGATAACTTCCGAAGCGAGGAGTTAATCTTCGATATCGTCCCTTTCTGTAGTGGCTATCATGCACTGCTTGGACGAACCGCATTCGCTCGATTCAATGCGGTACCACACTATGCATACCTCAAGCTCAAGATGCCAGGACTTCGCGGGGTCATAACAGTCAACGGAAACATGGACCGCTCTCTCCATACAGAAGAGCATACTGCAGCCCTCGTGGCAGAAGTACAAACCAGCCTTATCCGGCAAACCACCAATCCGGCGACAACAACACCGAACACCGTCAAGCAAGTCCGGAGTACCCCGCAACAGGATCGCCAGGCACGCCAAGAGCGCAACTAGCAGTCCGGCCTCTGCTCCAGCCCCATTAAGGCAGCATTTGTGCCGCGCGTACACAATTACGCACTCAAAATATCATGGGCATAGGCGGAGGCGCAATAGTGACGCAGTCAACAGTGTGACTCAGCCACAACATACTTTAATAACCTCCCCTTTTTATCTTTCCGGACCCAGCTTTAGGGCAGCCTCTTCAGAAGAGCCGGATTACCGGACTTTCACAGGAGAGAAAACCAAGGAGGCAAAAGGCTTTGCGCACAAAGGGAATACCCAGGTGGAATCTGTTCACGATCGTTATACCTGTTTTATATACCTACATGCGGCCCACCCTTCGATAGGACATGTCAAATTGTCCTATTTTCTTTTGCTTAACGCATTCATTGTAAACATATGCTTAGACATATTATTCATCAATGGGAGATAATATATAGCGTCAACTTATTATTCCTATCTGCACATTTTTCATATAAATGCTTATTTAATATTGCATCTGTACACCTTGGTACATTCAGTTTGCCAGGGGCTTCTTATGGCGCCCCATAATACGGCAAGATAAGTCTGAACACTTTTGACAGTGCGGCACCCCGAACTTATAGCATTATATGCATCAGCTTCGAATCATGTCTTGGGTCAATAGTTGGGTTTGCCCGGCTCCCTTGTTTTGGTACCTTATGTTCCATTATATCGGCTAAGGTAGTGCAGGGAGAACTACTGCGATTGTGTCCCGGTTCTTCCGGACGAGCACCTCAGTAGAGAAAGCCGAAAACTGACTGGCATGATATGGCGAGAGCTGGTCGCTGTTCGAGAGGTCTTAAAATCCTTAAAGATTTTTTCCGCTTTAGGCGAGGAATCGGCCTCGTCCAATTTAGGCGTATATAGCGCCCCAATTCGGCTTTCCGAATTCTAGGGGCTTCGCCGAAATTTAAAATTGTAGACTTCTATGGCTAAGTGAAAGTTATAAAGCCGCATAGTCCGATTGCCTTGTTCGCTGCGCCAAACACCTCCTTCAGGGACCAAAAATTTGGATAAAGAGTGTCTGGGTTTTTTCCATGAACACCCCAGTACTAGTTATGTGGGGGCGGAAGCCGACGACTGGCCTACTTTCAGAATTTTATAAACAGCTGCACAGAAGGTAATATTTTAAATAAAAAAAGCGCTATATAGCGCAAATAACTTCATCATTATATTACAAAAACGACAGAAGTACATTCACTCAAAGATCGTGTCCTTGGTACATTCATCGGCCACGAGACGAGTGCCTTTCATAACGCCATCATAATATTTTTCGGGACAGCGATGCGCCTTGCCCTCCGGCGGTCCATCCTTCACCAGCTTCTCCGCATCCAGCTTGCCCCAATGCACCTTCGCGCGGGCAAAGGCTCGGCGGGCACCCTCAATGCAAATGGACCGCTTGATCACTTCAAGCCGCGGACAGGCATTTACCATCCGCTTTATCAGGCCGAAGTAGCTGGTGGGCAGGGGCTCACCAGGCCACATCCGGATTATGAAATCTTTCATAGCCACTTCGGCCGCCCTATGGAGTTCAACCAATTGCTTCAAGTCACTCAGAGGCATCGAGTGTTCGGCTCCAGCATACTGGGACCAGAACAGCTTCTCCGTTGAGCTCCCCTCCTCGGCACGGTAGAACTTTGCAGCATCTGATATGCTGCATGGCAGATCTGCGAATTCCCCTGGAGAGCTCCGAATTCGGGTAAGTAAAAGAAACGTCTCCTCCACATCCTTGCTTTGCATAAAGAATGTCTTACCCGCCGCTATCTTCTTGGCCGCCTGGATTTCCTGTTGGGCCTTTTCGGCTTCGGCCTTGGCGTCTTTCATGCCCAACAAGGCATTCGCAAGTTCAGACTCCTTCGTCTTTAAGTCACGCTCCAAGGACTCAAACCTATTGTCGAGCTCCTGGAGCTCTTGCTGTACCTCACCCACCCTAGCATTTTGCTTTTCACGCCCAATGCGCTCCATGGCCGCCTTGTCTTCGGCCTCGGATAGCGCTTTCTTCAGGGACGCCACTTCGGTCGTGGCCCCTATTACACAATCATGACGCTTTTTCGTTAGCATCACCAATTTTGTCTATTCTTTATGATATAAGAACGGGGTATCACTAACCTTTGTTCTCTTCGAGCTACCTCTTCGCGAGGCTGAGCTCTCCTTGGGCCTGCTCCAGGTCCCGTCTGAGTCCGGTGACCTCCGTTGTGCGGGCAGCAGTGGCAAGCAGCATCACATGCTTATTCACATAGACACCTACTATTAGACTCCTGCGGACTTTAATTAACCCTCCATTTGTCTTTTCTTTCCAAACACCAAACAGAGTATCAGGGGCTACTGTCTATCGGGTGATAATTTCCAAACTTTTAATTACATACCTCAAAACCTGTTAGGAGGCTGATACAGGCTTCGGTCAGTCCGCTTTTGGTGGACCGAACCCTCTGAATCACCGCACTCATAAGAGTACGGTGCTCTTCATCCATGGAAGCGCTGCGAAGCACTTCCATGGAAGTTATCGGCACAGACAGCTCGCCCTCCTTAGCAAGGGGCTGCCCGCCCGAATCCGAAACCTTTGGGGTTCCGGTATAGTGTCCGGCTGGGAGCCCGGCTTGCTGCGGCTCCCGTTGGCACAATCCACGGGGATCTTGTGCCCCGTGTGCCCGGCGTCTAGAATTTCGCCTTGGGGCGTCTCCAGAGTCGCCTCTCGCTGCTTTGGGAGCCTTTGGGACAACACCTCCGTGGCATCCGCAGGCCGAGGGGAAGTGGCTGTTGCGAGCGAATTCATCGCCGAATCGCTTAAAGACCCATCCGAAGAGGATACCTCGGGATGGACCCTGGCCGGACTGCATATGCGTGTTCGGCGCTATAATAGACTATGAAGTGAAGTCGCGCTGAAGTATAACAGAAGTGCGGATACTTACGATCTTACTAGGGGCTTCCCCCTGGGCAGCCACTCCTCCTCGCTGTAGGCGGCCGTGGTGGAGTAATCCGGAACAGACGCCTTTCCCTTCTTGGGCGTCCTAGCCTCCCCCTCCGGGTAGGCTTTCCTTTTCTTCTCCTCCCCAGTGCGGGGAGGCGGAGTTTCCTCGTGTTTCCCCCCGCCTCCGCGGGAGGAATCTGCCTCGTCGTCTTCGGACGATGAGTTTATGATGGCCTTGCGCCGGGGACCCTTCCTGGTCCCCTGGGCCACCTTCTTAGGCCCTTCGGCCTCCCCAGACGAGGCGGCCCTTTCCTTGTCCTCTTCCCCTTCGTGGGAAGAGCGTGCCTCGTCGTCATCAGACAAGGCGTCCGGTACGACCTTACGCCGGAGACCCTTCCTGGTCCCCGGGGCCTTCTTTTCGGCCTTCTTTTCCGGCGCCTTGTAGGGCGCCGGGACTAGCATCTCCGTCAGGAGAGCATCTTCTGGACCTTCTGGTAGTGGAGCCAGAAAGTCAATCCGCTCCGCCGTCACCACATACTCCTGATTAAAATACACACGGTGACTTAAGATCCTCCGCTGGGAAAAACTACATCTGGTGATAGTCAGAAAACTCACCGGACGGGGGAGCCGCGTGGCGTGAAGTCCGCGGTCCTCGAATGTGGGAGGAGGTATTTTGGAGGCCTTGAACAACACCTTCCACGCGTCCTTGTGTGTCGTGTCGTAGAGCTCTCGAAGTGTCTGGTGTTCGGCCGGGATGAACTCCCACAGATTAAATGCCCGTCTTTGGCATGGAAGAATTCTGCGGGAAAGCATGACCTGGACCACGTTGACAAGCTTGATTTTCTTGTCCATCATATTCTTGATGCAGTTGTGAAGTCCGGTCAGCTCCGCAGGTTCACCCCAAGCCAGGCCCTTCTTTTCCCAGGAGGTGAGCCGCATGGGAATTCCGGATCAGAATTCAGGGACCGCCACCCAGTTGGCGTCACGCGGCTTGGTGATGTAGAACCACCCCAATTGCCACCCATTCACAGTCTCCGCGAAGGAGCCATCAAGCCAGGTGACGTTGGGCATCCTGCCCACCATGGCACCTCCGCACTCCGCTTGCTGTCCGCTCACGATCTTCGGCTTCACGCAGAAGATTCGTAGCCACAAGCCGAAGTGAGGCTTGATGCGGAGGAAGGCCTCGCACACGATGATGAACGCTGAGATGTTGAGGACGAAGTTTGGGGCTAGATCATGGAAGTCTGGCCCATAGTAAAACATAAGCCCGCGGACGAAGGGATGAAGCGGAAATCCCAGTCCACAGATGAAGTGGGCGAGGAACACGGCCCTCTTGTGGGGTCCCGAAGTCGGAATGATCTGCCCTATGTCCGACAGCCGGTGCGCGATATCTGCGGCCAAGTATCCGGCAGCCCGGAGCTTCGTGATATGCTCCTCCTTCACGGTGGAGGCCGCCCACTTGCCTCCTGCTCCGGACATGTTTGTCTGTGTGGAAAAGGTGTGAACTAGGGTGCTGGATCTCGAGGGTGCGAGAATGGATAAGTAGAGGAGGAAGAAGGCGTGGGTAAATATGGGGAATCCTTATCCCTTTATAGAGGCGACGAAGACGGTGCGCCTCCCCACTTGCCCATTGAAGATCGCCTATTTCCCAAGCGCCACGATTGATGGCGTGGTTGGATTACCCATACCCGTATTGATGGGAATCCCGTGATAAGGGGACATGATCTCTGCTTTGACAAGACGTGCTGAGAAAACCGCCTCACAATATGCGCTGTGGCTGGTTGTGGGAAAACGGTTCGAATAATGACTCGACCGTAGTGTCATGTCACGTTGTCTGAAGTTGTCATCAGATTGCATTTGTGGAATATCGTTCTCTCTATGGTGGTATGTGAAGATCATCTTGCAGATCTGGACACGATTTAAGTGTTCGGTAATTACTTTGAAGTATTCGGAGATGGAACCAGCCTTGCAATGCCGAAGACAAACTGCGCGTCGGACTCATCGTCATTGCAGCCTGGTTCTGGGGCTACTGAGGGCTGGATTAGGGGGTATCCAGACAGCCGGACTATATACTTTGGTTGGACTATTGGACCACAAAGATACAAGACTCAAGACTTCGTCCCGTGTCTTGATGGAACTCTCCTTTGCGTGGAAGACAAGCTTGGCGATCCGGATATTAGATTTCCTTCTTTGTAACCGACTCTATGTAAACCCTAGCCCCCTCCGGTGTCTATATAAACCGGAGGGTTTGGTCCGTATAGAGGAGATAGAGACAATCATAATCATCATAGGCTAGCTCCTAGGGTTTAGCCTCTACGATCTCGTGGTAGATCAACTCTTGTAATACTCATATCATCAAGATCAATCAAGCAGAAAGTAGGGTTTTACCTCCATCGAGAGGGCCCGAACCTGGGTAAAACATTGTGTCCCTTGCCTCCTGTTACCATTAGCCTTAGATGCACAGATGGGGACCCGCTACCCGAGATCCGCCGGTTTTGACACCGACAAGTAGGGACTAGTAGTACAGTACTAGTACTATGTAACAACATGCAGTAACAAAATTCCTCTATGCGCATCCTGTCTATGTGTCATGCAAGAAAATAGAGATAAGTACAAGTGAGACTCAGGAACGGTCATACACGTAGGGGGAGTATGTGTAGGGGCCACTAAGGAGCAGTCAAATCACACAGTAAGTTAGTCGGAAGAAGCAACCATCATTTCACTCTTCAATTACACGTACGCAATATAAAATGGTTGATATGGAGACAAAAATAAAACCACTATATATACACTAGCAGGAGCCTAAGCTACAAGCCTGCTTTCTTGGGTTGCTCTCTTCACAAGCATAGAACGATGATGGCCACACCGCTGGTCACATATCCAGCCTGATCCCGCAGCTAGGGGAAGGGAACAATGTTCTGCGTAGACGCGGTCGACATCGGTGAGGGAGAAAACCCACAGTCGGCGCGTCCCAATCGGGGGTCACCGCGGTATGGGACGATGTTGTGTCCCAACCGCCCTTCTAGATACAGGCCGACATCCCAGGTAGTACATCTTCCTTTTGGAGCCGGCTTGCTCCACTGCCGCAGCTCCCCACGTAGCTCCATCTCCATGTCGATCTTTCTCTACTTCTATCGGCTTCTACTTGTGATGAGTTTATGTCATGAACTAGTGCCAGTACTATTGTTGCAATCACACTTCTTCAATATCTTTGCCATCAGGGATGCTCAACTCGATTTTAGTGGAACTGCACAAAAGCATCGTTGAGGGTGTCAGCTGTCTTTCCTTCGACAGGTTCTACCTAGCCAGGAAATTAAATCCTGTTTAGGGTTTAGGGTTTAAGTCGTAGTGACCCCATTAGTAGTTTTTCTTTCGTACACGCTCTCACAACTTTTGTCTTAAGTTGTGAAGTAAATATTAGCTATGATCTGTGAATCATTGAGATGCATCAACATGCGTGTTAGTTTTCCTTTGTATTTGATGGAATGTTGTAACGGGGCAACCTTGGAGTAGGAATGAAAATGGAGTGGAAAGTTTTCGTTTTTCCGAAGAAAAAATGGAAACAGAGAGAAACCAACGTTTTGTTTTGTTGGATCGCGCCATCGAGCAAAACCAACGTTTAAATCACGTCTGTCGCATTCGTGTCTCACCATCCTCCATGGCTCGACCCCACATGGTCGCTCGGCATGCCACTCACTACAAACCGATTATACGATAACTTTCCGCCTGCTTGTCGATGGATCGCGCCATGGAGTACTAGCACTACTGGAAGAGATTGACAAGTTGGGGGAGGACAGCTAGCTATAGCATGGAATCCCAAGAACTTTTTACATGCATGTTGTGGCCGGCTATTGCGACCTTTGAACGCGGAGCAGTCGCGCGCACCAGGAAGCGGCACGAGCGACACTCTCTCGGCCGGCACGCTACTTCAATGTCGGCGCCGGTGAGAGGTCGCGTCCGCTCTGGCCGGGCATGGATGCGGCACTGACTGTTTCGGGCGGGAAGCACGCGCGGGTAATGAAGAGGGTTCGGGTTGGTCAGGAGCGGTCGTGGCAGCGGTCCGGACGACCGCAAACAAGAGATGATGTACGTTAATATTGTTGCGTATATAATTAAGAACGGAAATAATGTGCCAGTTGGACAAATATGATTGGAGATGGAGTTGGAAATGGAATTTTATGTAAACACGGATATGCATGTCTATGTTTATGTGTGTGTGCGCGATGACTCTTGCGACCTGGAAGCGGGGCGTGTTTTTGATCGAGTTTTCTTTCTTGGTACATTTAAAAATTATTCGCCAGTTTTCGTTTCTTTTTTCTGGGACGCGCATATTCTATTTAAAACCACTGCTATGGAGAGATTTTTTAACTCCATTATAGCCTCTTGTTTGATAGAGTTTCTCGCGTCTCGCTCTCTCACCCTCTCCATATCAAAACAAGATGACAGTGTCCACTCTATCTCTCTCCTCACCAGTGGTCACAGATCCGACCGAATCCTGTCAGCTGCGGGAGGTGAGGAGGTGCAGCATTGACGTTGCCTCCGTCGGCGATGGAGGAAGCCGATGCGCACCGTCCTCTCGGAGCAGGCGCTGGCGCGGACGAAGGTCCTCCGCGCCCTTGTTCGCTGCTGTCGTGTGGGCAGATCCTGCCCGCCCACCTAAGCAACATCTCGCCCACCTGAGGTATAACTTCTTGTACTGGTCCAGCTCCCTAGGTCGCTGCATGCGGGTTTTCTTCTATGCGACTACTCCCCAGCTCCCCATGTATAGTAGCTAGGGTTCATCGGCTGGTCCAACATCGCCTACTATTATAGAGGAAATGCCACTCGAAAAGTTGTCCTGATTTATGCCTCGGTGGAGGTATACATGTTGCTTTGACAAAAAGTACACCGTGGTTGTGCGGTCATTGTCCATATGCTCCTATTGCTCCTGCTAAGCTAATACTATCACTGGTTAAATGAAGAAATGCTTTTTTTCTCAAGTATCCTGGTTTAGTTCCCATCAAGATAATCATGATGCTTCTGTTTGTTGGTGTACTTTTCATTAATTCTTATTGACAATTGAGATGTTGTTGTTAATCGTGTACCACTACCAAAACAAAGTAACAACACTATATCCCTTTTTTATATTTTTGGAAACAGCGATGTGTATCTCCATACTCGGGCATGTCTTCCTCAATTTTAGTGGAACTGCACAAAATTGGATGGCCATTGTTGTTCCGCCTCACTGTCCTATGCCACGTGGTTCTTCCTTCCTCGAGCTTGATTACTGAGAAGAAACAGACCACAGTGAGGATTGTCGAACTTCATAGGTGCCTCACCCAAACTTGATGCCAAATGGATGATGCATCACCATGATGACCTATCCATGCTCATGGTTGCGCCTCATGGTTGCTTCGGCTGGTGAAGCTGATCGATTTTCAATGAAAAACAAGCTAACTTCCATCAGTGATCTTTGCTTGTTACCCACAAAGATGATATCCTTCGTCAGTTCACCTTGGTTGCGTTGGAGACGCAGTCGTCTTTCATGTTGGTGCAATTTTATCACACAATTGGCTATGAACCAAATGTTTCCTCGAAGAAGGATCGACATTGGTACTAAGAGCATAAGTTTTCTATTGATTTCTAAGCCTTCTCACAACTTTGTCTCCAACTCCCCTGTAATTTTATTTGTCCAACTATTAACTTTGATTAAAAAAATGGTGTGGACTAAAAACCCGGATGGACGTAGTAGCCCTCCATTTTTATTTACTCCACATATTAGATTTGACAGAAGTCAAACTTTGTAAAGTTTGACCAAGTTTAGGCCGAACACAACAAACCATAATTATTAGAGAGGGCAAACTGTACATACTCTCAAACCTTTCCGATAATTGAAATTAAAATTCTTTATTTGTACACACTCTCACACGTTTCCGATAATTTGGCACATGTGTGGTTGTTCACTTAAGGGAGGGTAGTGTACCGCACGTGAAGGACAGGAAGTTCGACCATGACGCGTGGATCCTTAGTTCATTGGAAGTACTCCCTCCGTTCCTACATATTTGTCTTTCAAGAGGTTTGAAATGGACTACCACATACGGATGTATATAGACATATTTTACAGTGTAGATTCACTCATTTTGCTCCGTAAGTAGTCATTTGTTAAAATCTCTAGAAAGAAAAATATTTAGGAATAGAGGGAGTAGTAGTTTTCTTCATTGGTACGTTAAATAAAGAGTTTCGTTTCGTACTTACACAATTTAAAATGATTGTTATGCAGAGAATAAGAAAACCACTCCACTATATATTAGTCGTATACACGAGTACTATATGGACGCATCTTCATTGACTTAGTGCACCTGCCTTTGGGTTTATGACAGGTGGACCCAAAATGTGGCTGGCCCACCTATCATACAGCCAAAAGCAGGTGCAGTTAAGGCACCGGAGCTCAGTCTATACTACAATATATATAAGCTAGAGCCTCAGTGCTTGTTCGCTAGGGTTTGCACTCTCCACACTCTCGCCGCACTACATATATATATACACGTTGGAAGCTCATCGTTCCTTTGCTAGGGTTTGCTATATTCATACTCTCTCACCCTCTTCACCAGATCTAAACAAGACTGCGTTGGCCTCTTGTCTCTCTCTCCCCCCTCACAGCTGGTGAATGAGCCGTCTGGATCCCGTCGCACCGAGAAGGGGAGGAGGTGCAATGTTCACTCTATCGCCTTCGACGAGGGAGGCAATGGACTACCGGCAGTGTTGTTCTCTTTCACCGACCCCTTCTTCCTTGCTGTCGTACGTAGTGTGGGCAGATCCGGCCTCCCGCCGCACGCCTTGCCACATCCCGGCGACCCTAAGGTATAAGTTTCTTTGAAACCGTCATTGCTCTAGCTGCATGCGGATCTTTTTGGATTCTGTAGTCGAATCTAGATCTTGTTTCAGAGAGGAAAGAAGGGTGCGGTGGGTGGAGCATGAATCTAGGACGTGGTTCAATGAGGAAAGGAGGGAAGGAAAGTAGTATAGACTGGCTATCCAGCCGCTTTGTTGGTCGAAAAGGGAAAAGGGGGGTAACCCGAAACTGGGGGGTCGGGTAGTTTGTGCAGGACTACATTTGCTGCCCTCATAGAGGAAAAAGGTTCAAAGAGAACAAATATGGGACCAACGCACATATGCTACTTGGCTAGATACTCTGCATCACCCATTTATACATGTGGACGCACATGGTGCTGGCATGTCGCATGTCCCATGTCCCATGTCCCATACAACTATTTTGCCGTTGTTAATCTAAGAATGCCGCTGGAAAATTGAAGCAATGCCACTGTTAAAAGTAAATTTTCATTTTTTTAACGAATGTTGTTCTAAGAGAATGTCTCTGTTAATATGAATCAATGCAACCGTTTTAGAAATGCTACTATCCTACTTTGTTTTCCATCAAGATACGTTAGATGCTTCTTTTTGTCGACGTTTGTTTCATCCTCCTTTATCAGCAAGTAATTGTTTCCTTATCAGAAAGTCGGTATCTATTCAACTTGTTGTTATTACGACATTTTGCTTCGCTACGCGAAACACTTATGTTTTAAGAGTGTTTTGTGCAATTCAACTTGAATGTCACATCGGCGACTTTGCTTAATTTTGGTGGAACTGCACAAAAGGAGATCGAGATTTTATATATGTGTTGGGATTTCTTTCAAGTCCTCCTCATGAGCTGTTTCAAATCTTGGTCAAGAAAGGTTACTACCGACTTTCATCCACATGATACTGCAGTGTGCTTTGAGATGTTGTGCTACTTGTATTGGTACTGTTTTGGATAAATGTTGAATTGAAGCTATTGATCTGCTGTCTCTTACCATTAAGTGAGCAAAAATTGTTCCAACCCAGACATGATGCTTGTTTCTTTGTTACAACAAAACTCTGCATCACCCCCTTTATAAGTAGATGGAAGCACATGTTGTTGTTGCGCCCACTCTCCCCTAGAACTATTTATGCTTTTTGTTAATCTAATGCCGATGGTAAAATTAAGCAATGCCACTCTCAGAATTAATTAACTACTGAATCTTAGTTCAAAACTGCAACACTTGTTAGGGATTGGCGGGATTACCATTTTTGTGGCTGCATGTTTCATCCTCCTTTATTGGCCAGTAATTGATTCCTTTTTTGCCTCTGTTAAAACGAATCAATTGCATTATTTTAGGAATGGTACTATCCTGCTTTGTAGTTCTTTCTACATGTTTAACCAAGGTATTGTTGAGATAATGTCTTTGTTAAAATGAATCAGTCGCATTGTTTTAGGAATGGTACTTTTCTGCTTTGTCGTTCTTTATACATGTTGAAACAAGGCATTGTTAAGATAATGTCTCAGTCAATATGAATGAATCACACTGATGGAGAATTGCTACTCTCCTGCTTTGTTTCCCATTAAGATAAGGTAGATCGGTAGATGTTTTTCTTCTAGGAGTACAAGTCATCAACCGTTATTTCTCAGTAATTGTTTCCCTTATACCTATTGTTGCTTACAGGGATATCAAAATTAAAGCTCGATTTTATTCCGACTTTGATTTTAGTTGAATTGCACAAAAGGAGCCAATGTGTCCAAGGCAAACTGCTGCATTACTGGGTCCAGTTGGTCGTTCCACTTTGCAGAAAGAAGCAATCACTGTTTGCGCTACATTACAGAAGGAATGACCGAGAAACTTTACAGAGTATTAGTAGACGCTGGTGACATGACTAGTCCACAAAGAGCATAGGCAACTCTACAACACATGGAGTGCACTGGGCAAAAAGTGCCCAAACAAGTACAAGAAGCCATGACAGGACTCCACGATCATAGGCATTACATATTTTGAATGGGAAAAGCTTGTCAAAGTTTAATCATTGATGTTAGCAAGAAGACATTAGTTTAATATATTGGAATTGGAAAACCTTGTCAAAATTTGCTCATTGATGTTAGCCAGAAGACATGCATTTGATATTTTTGAGTGGGACGCCCTTTGTTGTGAGCAGCGTCAATCATTTTTTCCTATTCCTATGTTCAGTTTAGAAGTAAATAGTTACTCTGCTGAGATGCATACTCACATGAATGTTGACTTATGTAAGGTATTTTAAGAGTTTGTTCTGAATATTGTCTATGTAATGCCAGGCCTTATGTTTGATTGCAAAGTTGAGCTTGGAATGTTGTGGCATGCGGCATCACGAGCTGTTCACCATGCCTCCTGAGAATAATGCTTTGTATTGTTTTGCATGTCGATCTAATGCTAGTGATTTGCTTGTTAAGAAGATCATCCTCTTTTGTTGTTTCCGTGCTTAAGAAGTTCATCGTCTTATGTTTCATTCATAGCCTATACGACAAGTCGGGTAGGTTAGACGTGAAACCATATGATCTTCCGACCAACTCATCATCTTAGGCCGTGATTGGATCGTCATTTTCCAACCAAAACCGCTTGTAAAACTGACGCTTGTAAATAAAAGAAGGTGGTCTCGGGCAAAGCGCTTGGTTGGTCGATTTCGACTAGTAAAATATACACTAGTCTCTCAAATTACACACGTAACCCGCTAATTTTACTTACATACCTCGGGACCTTGGTTTCATTACGCCTGTATTTTACGCGTTGTTTCCGATGACGAGTAAATTACACTTGTATCTTAATACAGATGTGAAATAAACCAGAGCTCCCAAGCGCAGCCTTACCATTTCATACCGTCTCAGTCTCTCGAAGGTGCTCATAGGTGTCCGATGATCCTGGCTTCCTGAATAAGCAACGGGTGTTGTATCATACCATCGGTAGGGCCCGCGAGGCCCTCTCCATCGTCCTTCAAGTTGTTGCACTCACCGTGGCGCCAAGCATTGTTAACATGGTCAACGAACATGAGGATTCAGGAGATGACTTTATTTTGACTGGATGACAGTAGGGACCCACTAGGGCCATAGTCGTACGTACGCAAGTGCCTCCTTATTATGTACAACTATATATATATATATATATATATATATATATATATATATATTGCTTCCTCCTGGTTTCCTGACATCATGGTCCCACACCATTGTCAACCTATGTAGCCAATATAAACGAGAGAATTGCATAAGGTGCGGCCAATAGTTGGCACCAAGCAGCTCGAGCAGTATTTGTGTTTTTGAGGCGTGAGCACTACAAAGTTTTTCTTGAGCGATGTTTTCGTTGTTGTTCATAGGAGAGTAGGGTATTAACTGGGCGGGTTGTGGCCCGTCTAGCCCAGGCCAGATATCCAGCCCAGATATTAATTTTTTTCAAGATGAAAATGGCTAGCCCAGCTATACGTTTTCTTGAGGAATACCCAGGCAAGGTCAACTTGTTATTCTCCGCCCCGCTGGGCTGCAAATCTTTCCTAGGAGGGATGCATTAGGCTTAACAGGAAATGGGCTTTAAGAAATAATAAATGGGATGTAATTATAAAAACTGGGCAGTAACTATAAAAAATGCACCAAACACATAATTAGTTTATAAAATATTATTTTGGATTTTGAAAATCTTAATTTTTAATTGTTGCACGCGCAATGTTTCATTGGATTTTTACGTAATACAAATTTATATTTAATCTGACTAGAAGTTTCGGGATAAAAATATTTCGGATCCCATCAAAATGTGGAAAATTTTATTGAATTCTGTCTTGAACGGTTGGTTGAAAATATTAATCACTATCCTAGCTAGAAAATGGGTTGTACTTTTAACAAACTGTAAATGGGCTGTAGTAAATTCCACTAGAATTCAAAAATGGGTTGTACATTCTTACAAATCGCAAATGGGCTATAAGTTCTCTGCCACACACTTGTGGGCCTACTAAGTTGACGCGTCCCCTAAAAAAAGAAGTTAACGCGTATGCAAGGCTTTGTCAACTTATAGTCAAACACACGGTTCTAGCAGCAGTGGCTGTTGGATGTCTATCCAACGGATGTCGTGCTTCTTCTTCAATCTCAGATATTCTAGCTTCGGCCGCCCAAAAAATGATTCCTCCCCCTAACATCTGGGGCACACCGTTTCGGAGGCTGACCTGTGGGCCTACTAAGTTGACGCGTACCAAGGGCTTTGTCAACTTAGTCAATATAAACGATTCTAGCTGCAGTGACCGTACGATGTCCATCCAACGGTCGTCGTGCTTCTTCAACCTATGGTCTTCTTGCTCCAGCCGCCCAAAGCAGCGTAGGTCGTGCCGCCTGCTCCTGCCTTCCGTGACCGGCTCTGCTGCCGCGGAGGTCTCACCACCCCCTACTACTCCCACCGCTGGCCTGGCCATCCCTCCACTCACCCACACCTCCTATTATTCTGCGGCGACGGCACCCTCACATCGAAGCCGAACTATTGAACCCTCATACTCCTTTCCGTGTGGGCATCCACTGCCGCGTCTTCCCCGGCTCCATGTCCCCTTCCTAGGCCTCGCCGTCATCCACCGCCCTGGTGCTCTCGGCGCGGCTGGTGACATGGTCAAGGAACGACTTCCATTGGACATGGACTGTACGTGGAGAGGCTGACAGCTGGGTCCATGGCCGCACACAAGGAAATGCCTCCTTACTACGCGCAAAATAATGATTCCTCCAGCTGACATCTGGGACCCACCGGAAGGGCCTCTGTATTTCACGAAAAAACATTCCCCCTGCTAACAGGTCAGACCCACCAGCTATATCTTCGCACGCAAGGAAGTGCCTCCTTATTACGCACAAAAAAATGAATACTCCCCATGCTAGCTGGGACCCAGCATAGTGGGAGGTTGACTTGTGGGCCTACTAAGTTGACGCGTACCAAGGGCTTTGTCAACTTAGTCAATATAAACGATTCCAGCTATAGTGACCGTACGATGTCCATCCAACGGCCGTATTTCTTCTTCAACCTTTGGTCTTCCTGCTCCAGCCGCCCAAAGCAGCGCCAGTCGTGCCGCCTGCTCCTGCCTCCCATGGCCGGCTGTGCTTCCGCGGAGGCCTCACCGCCCCTACTACTCCCACCGCTGGCCAGGCCATCCCTCCACTCACCCACATCCCCTGTTATTCTGCGGTGACGACAGCCTCACACCGAAGCTGAACCAGTGAACCCTTGTACTGCTCTCCGCATGGGCATCCACTGCCGCGTCTTCCCCGGCTCCGTGTCCCCTTCCTAGACCTCACCATCATCCACCGCCCTGGTGCTCTCGGTGCGGAGTGGTCAACGTGGTCAAGGAATGACTTCCATCGGAAGAGCACTGTACATGGAGAGGCTGATAGTTGGGTCCATCGTCGCAGCAAGGAAGTGCCTCCTTATTACGTGGAAAATAATGATTCCTCCACCTGACAGCTGGGACCCACCGGACGGGCCACTGTATTTCGTGAAAAAATGTTTCCCCCCTGACTGCTGGGACCCACCAGCTACATCTTCGCATGCAAGAAAGTGCGTCCAGGCAAAAAAAAAACGACTCGCCCCCTGACTACTGGGACCCACTAGCTACATCTTCGCACACAAGGAAGTACCTGACAGTCGGGACCCACCTGGTCGAAGCGTAAGTAGTGTTGTCATTCTATTTGCGAACGTGTACGTACATAGTGGTCGATGTAGAGGCGCGCATGATACGTCTCCAACGTATCTATAATTTTTCATAGTTCCATGCTATTATATTACCTATTTTGGATGTTTATGGGCTTTACTTTACACTTTTATATCATTTTCGGGACTAACCTACTAACTGGAGGCCCAGTCCAAATTGCTGTGTTTTGTCTATTTCAGTGTTTCGAAGAAAAGGAATATCAAACGGAGTCCAAACGGAATGAAACCTTCAGGAGAGTTATTTTTGGAACGGAAGCAATCAAGAAGACTTGGAGTAGACGTCAGGGAAGCTTCAAGGAGGCCACGAGGGTCCAGGGCGCGCCCTACCCCCCTGGGCGCGCCCCCCACCCTCGTGGGCCCCTCGTGGCTCCCCTGACCGACTTCCCTCACCTATATATACCCATATACCCTAAAAACATCAAAGAGCACAATAGGTAGGGCGCGCCCCCCACCCTCGTGGGCCCCTCGTGGCTCCCCTGACCGACTTCCCTCACCTATATATACCCATATACCCTAAAAACATCAAAGAGCACAATAGATCGGGAGTTCCGTCGCTGCAAGCCTCTGTAGCCACCAAAAACCAATCGGGGCCCTGTTCCGGCACCCTGCTGGAGGGGGGATCCCTCACCGGTGGCCATCTTCATCATCCCAGCGCTCTCCATGACGAGGAGGGAGTAGTTCACCCTCAGGGATGACGGTATGTACCAGTAGCTATGTGTTTGATCTCTCTCTCTCTCTCTCTCTCTCTCGTGTTCTTGATATGGCACGATCTTGATGTATCGTGAGCTTTGCTATTATAGTTGGATCTGATGATGTTTCTCCCCCTCTACTCTCTTGTAATGGATTGAGTTTTCCCTTTGAAGTTATCTTATCGGGTTGAGTCTTTAAGGATTTGAGAACACTTGATGTATGTCTTGCATGTGCTTATCTGTGGTGACAATGGGATATCACGTGATCTACTTGATGTATGTTTTGGTGATCAACTTGCGGGTTCACCTTGTGAACTTATGCATAGGGGTTGGCACACGTTTCTGTCTTGACTCTCCGGTAGAAACTTTGGGGCACTCTTTGAAGTACTTTGTATTGGTTTGAATAGATGAATCTGAGATTGTGTGATGCATATCGTATAATCATACCCACGGATACTTGAGGTGACATTGGAGTACATAGGTGACATTAGGGTTTTGGTTGATTTGTATCTTAAGGTGTTATTCTAGTGTGAACTCTAGGATAGGTTGAACGGAAAGAATAGCTTCGTGTTATTTTACTACGGACTCTTGAATAGATCGATTAGAAAGAATATCTTTGAGGTGGTTTCGTACCCTACCATAATCTCTTCGTTTGTTCTCTGCTATTAGTGACTTTGGAGTGACTCTTTGTTGCATGTTGAGGGATAGTTATATGATCTAATTATGTTATTATTGTTGAGAGAACTTGCACTAGTAAAAGTATGAACCCTAGGCCTTGTTTCCTAGCATTGCAATACTGTTTACGCTCACTTTTACCACTTGTTACCTTGCTGTTTTTATATTTTCAGATTACAAAAACCTATATCTACCATCCATATTGCACTTGTATCACCATCTCTTCACCGAACTAGTGCACCTATACAATTTACCATTGTATTGGGTGTGTTGGGGACACAAGAGACTCTTTGTTATTTGGTTGCAGGGTTGTTTGAGAGAGACCATCTTCATCCTACGCCTCCCACGGATTGATAAACCTTAGGTCATCCACTTGAGGGAAATTTGCTACTATCCTACAAACCTCTGCACTTGGCGGCCTAACAACGTCTACAAGGAGAAGGTTGTGTAGTAGACATCAAGCTCTTTTCTGGCGCCATTGCCGGGGAGGTGAGTTCTTGAAGGTATATCTTTAGATCTTGCAATCGAATCTACTAATTTCTTGTTTTATCACTAGTTTAGTTTATAATATAAAACTACAAAAAAATGGAATTGAGTTTGCCTCATATGCTTCATCTTTTTAATATCTTTCGTGAGAATGATGGGAAGGAAAATTGTGCACAAGTGCTACAAGAAGAATTCTATAAAATGTTTGGCACTAAAACTTTGAATGAGGAGCACGATTGCAATGTTGTTAGTATGAACTCTTTGAATATCCATCGTACTAATGATGGTTGCACTAGTCATGATGAAAATGTCCCTTATAAGCATGTCAATTTTTGTGGAGTGCATAGAGTTTGCAAGTACACACCAAATAGGGAAGATAGATTTTGCAAAAGGCATAAGTATTTAGAAACCAAATGGTTGCAAGAAAGGATAGATGTTTGTGCTAAAATTTTAAAATTTCTTTGTCATCCTTGTGAACTTTGCAATGAAGGTGATCATTTAAATCCCCAATGCAAATTGTTTCATGATCGTATCTTGTCCAAAAATTGTGATGACTTGATTTCCGTTGCACATCACAATGAACTTAGTTTGCTTGTGGGTTATGAAGAAATGAAACGTATAACTAAGGATCTTTCAGAATTTGTTCTTGATAAAGTTCTTGATTTTGATCTAGAAGAAATTTTTATGTATTGTGCGGTGAATTGCATTGAAAATCCTTATATTGCCAATTACATAAAGAAAAGAAAACAAATAGAAGATGAAGAGAATACTAATGAAAGGGAAGAGACTTTGCAATATCCTCCTATTATTTCTTATGATGAATCAGATAACGAGGAGGAGCTTTTTATTCAACCAATCTCACTAATATGGAGCTAAAAAAAGTGGGTTAAACCCGCACATGATGTGAAGAAGAAAAAGAAAAGACGGAGAAGCAAGGGTAGAAAGGTATCCCTCTCAAATGATGTTGCTCCTATTACTCATTGTGATGATGATGATTGCTATTGGTGCTATCCATACTATTAATGATGAGAGTGATTATGCTTATGATATGAAAAGGCCCAAGCTTGGGGATGCTATGTTTGATGAGAATGACATGTTTGAGAATATATTTGCTGCAATTGATGTTTGTCCCAAGCTTGGGGATGCTACGTTTAATGAAGATGATATTTTTAGCCTCCCAAGTTTCGATGAGCAAATTTATTATGATGATAGCATGCCTTCTATTTATGATGGTTATATTGATGAAAGTGGGTTTGGAAGAGTGTCAACTTTAGGAAGTAATGATCCCACTATTTTGGAGGATGTTGAATCTTATTGTGATAATTATGAAAGTGGATTTGGAGAGGTCATGACTTTATTTAGTGATGAAGCCACTATTTTGGAAGAGGTTTCAATTGATTATGTTGAGAACGAAGTTGCTACTTATGATGATTATTGTGATGAAATTTATGCTATAAAAAGTAGTGATGATTATATTTATAAAACTTGTCATGATTATTATTACCCTTTTTCTGAACATTACTCTTTTAATATGGAAACAATTTATGGTATTTGAGTCTCTTATGATACTCCCACCATTCCAAATGAGAAGAATTTTGCTTATGTGGAGAGTAATAAAATTTCTATGCTTGTAGATCATGAAAAGAATGCTTTATGTGCTGGTTATATTGTTGAATTCATTCATGATGCTACTGAAAATTATTATGAGGGGGGAATATATGCTTGTAGGAGTTGCAACGATATCAAGTTTCCTCTCTATGTGCTTAAAGTTTTAAAGTTATGCTTGTTTTGCCTCCCTATGCTAGTTGATTATTGTTCCCATAAGTTGTTTGCCCACAAAATCCCTATGCATAGGAAGTGGGTTAGACTTAAATGTGTTAGTCATATTCTTCATGATGCTCTCTTTATGTTTCAATTCTTATCTTTTATGTGAGCATCATTGAAATCATCATGCCTAGCTAGGGGCATTAAACGTTAGCGCTTGTTGGGAGGCAACCCACTTTTAATTTTGTTCTTTGCTTTTTTGCTACTGTTTAGTAATAATAATTCATCTAGCCTCTGTTTAGATGTGGTTTTTGTTGGGGAACGTAGTAATTTCAAAAAAAAAATCCTACGCACACGCAAGATCATGGTGATGCATAGCAACGAGAGGGGAGAGTGTTGTCCACGTACCCTCGTAAACCGGAAGCGGAAGCATTAGCACAACGCGGTTGATGTAGTAGTACGTCTTCACGATCCGACCGATCCAAGTACCGAATGTACGGCACCTCCGAGTTCAGCACACGCTCAGCTCGATGACGTCCCGCGAACTCCGATCCAGTGGAGCTTCACGGGAGAGTTTCGTCAGCACGACGGCATGGTGATGGTGATGATGTTGCTACCGACATAGATCTTCGCCTAAGCACCGCTACGATATAATCGAGGTGGAATATGGTGGAGGGGGCACCGCACACGGCTGGGAGAGATCAATTGGTCAACTTGTGTGTCGAGAGGTGCCCCCCTGCCCTCGTATATAAAGGAGCAAGGGGGAGAGGCGGCCGACCAAGGAGGGCGCACCAAGGGGGAGTCCTACTCCCACCGGGAGTAGGACTCCTCCTTTCCTTGTTGGAGTAGGATAAGGGAAGGAAGGGAGAGAGGACGAGAAGGGAAAAGGGGGGCGCCGCCCCCACCTTGCCCAATTCACACTAGAGGGGGAGGGGGCGCGTGGCTGCCCTGGCCGGCCCTCCTCTTCTCCCACTAAGGCCCATTAGGCCCAATATACTCCCCGGGGGGTTCCGGTAACCCCTCGGTACTCCGGTAAATGTCTGAAACCTCTCGAAACACTTCCGGTGTCCGAACATAGTCATCCAATATATCGATATTTACGTCTCGACCATTTCGAGACTCATCGTCATGTCCGTGATCATATCCGGAACTCCGAACTACCTTCAGTACATCAAAACACAAAAACTCATAATACCGATCGTCACCAAACTTTAAGCGTGCGGACCCTACGGGTTCGAGAACTATGTAGACATGACCGAGACACGTCTCCTGTCAATAACCAATAGCGGAACCTGGATGCTCATATTGGCTCCCACATATTCTATGAAGATCTTTATCGGTCAAACCGCATAACAACATACGTTGTTCCCTTTGTCATCGGTATGTTACTTGCCCGAGATTCGATCGTCGGTATCTCAATACCTAGTTCAATCTCGTTACCGGCAAGTCTCTTTACTCGTTATTTAATGCATCATCTCGCAACTAACTCATAGTCACATTTGCTTGCAAGGCTTATAGTGATGTGCATTACCGAGAGGGCCCAGAGATACCTCTCCGACAATCGAAGTGACAAATCCTAATCTCGAAATACGGCAACTCAACAAGTACCTTCGGAGACACCTGTAGAGCACCTTTATAATCACCCAATTACGTTGTTATGTTTGGTAGCACACAAAGTGTTCCTCCGGTAAACGGGAGTTGCATATTCTCATAGTCATAGGAACATGTATAAGTCATGAAGAAAGCAATAGCAACATACTAAACGATCAAGTGCTAAGCTAACGGAATGGGTCGAGTCAATCACATCATTCTCCTAATGATGTGATCCCGTTAATCAAATGACAACTCATTTCAATAGTTAGGAAACTTAACCATCTTTGATTAATGAGCTAGTCAAGTAGAGGCATACTAGTGACACTATGTTTGTCTATGTATTCACACATGTATCATGTTTCCGGTTAATACAATTCTGTCATGAATAATAAACATTTATCATGATATGAGGAAATAAATAATAACTTTATTATTGCCTCTAGGGAATATTTCCTCCAGTCTCCCACTTGCACTAGAGTCAATAATCTAGATTACACAGTAATGATTCTAACACCCATGGAGTCTTGGTGTTGATCATGTTTTGCTCGTGGAAGAGGCTTAGTCAATGGGTCTGCAACATTCAGATCCGTATGTATCTTGCAAATCTCTATGTCTCCCACCTAGACTTGATCCCGGATGGAATTGAAGCATCTCTTGATGTGCTTGGTTCTCTTGTGAAATCTGGATTCCTTTGCCAAGGCAATTGCACTAGTATTGTCACAAAAGATTTCCATTGGACCCGATGCACTAGGTATGACACCTAGATCGAATATGAACTCCTTCATCCAGACTCCTTCATTTGCTGCTTCCAAAGCAGCTATGTACTCCGCTTCACACGTAGATCCCGCCACGACACTTTGTTTAGAACTGCACCAACTAATAGCTCCACCGTTCAATATAAACACGTATCCGGTTTGCAATTTAGAATCGTCCGGATCAGTGTCAAAGCTTGCATCGACGTAACCATTTACGACTAGCTCTTTGTCACCTCCATAAACGAGAAACATATTCTTAGTCCTTTTCAGGTATTTCAAGATGTTCTTGACCGCTGTCCAGTGATCCACTCCTGGATTACTTTGGTACCTCCCTGCTAAACTAATAGCAAGGCACACATCAGGTCTGGTACACAGCATTGCATACATGATAGAGCCTGTGGCTGAAGCATATGGAACATCTTTCATTTTCTCTTTATCTTCTGCAGTGGTTGGGCATTGAGTCTGACTCAACTTCACATCTTGTAATATAGGCAAGAACGCTTGCTTTGCTTGATCCATTTTTAACTTCTTCAAAACATTATCAAGGTTTGTGCTTTGTGAAAGTCCAATTAAGCATCTTGATCTATCTCTATAGATCTTGATCCCCAATATATAAGCAGCTTCACCGAGGTCTTTCATTGGAAAACTTTTATTCAAGTATCCTTTTATGCTATCCAGAAATTCTATATCATTTCCAATCAACAATATGTCGTCCACATATAATATTAGAAATGCTACAGAGCTCCCACTCACTTTCTTGTAAATACAGGCTTCTCCAAAAGTCTGTATAAAACCATATGCTTTGATCACACTATCAAAGCATTTATTCCAACTCCAAGAAGCTTGCACCAGTCCATAAATGGATCAGTGGAGCTTGCACACTTTGTTAGCACCTTTCGGATCGACAAAACCTTCTGGTTGCATCATATACAACTCTTCTTCCAGAAATCCATTCAGGAATGCAGTTTTGACATCCGTTTGCCAAATTTCATAATCATAAAATGCGGCAATTGCTAACATGATACAGATAGACTTAAGCATCGCTATGGGTGAGAAAGTCTCATCGTAGTCAACCCCTTGAACTTGTCGAAAACCTTTCGCAAGAAGTCGAGCTTTGTAGACAGTAACATTACCATCAGCGTTAGTCTTCTTCTTGAAGATCCATTTATTCTCGATGGCTTGCCGATCATCGGGCAAGTCAACCAAAGTCCACACTTTGTTCTCATACATGGATCCCATCTCAGATTACATGGCCTCAAGCCATTTTGCGGAATTTGGGCTCATCATCGCTTCCTCATAGTTCGTAGGTTCACCATGGTCAAGTAACATGACCTCCATAATAGGATTACCGTACTACTCTGGTGCGGATCTTACTCTGGTTGACCTACGAGGTCCGATAGTAACTTGATCTGAAGTTTCATGATCAATATCATTAACTTCCTCACTAATTGGTGTAGGTCTCATAGGAACCAGTTTCTTTGATGAACTACTTTCCAATAAGGGAGCAGGTACAGTTACCTCATCAAGTTCTACTTTCCTCCCACTCACTTCTTTCGAGAGAAACTCCTTCTCTAGAAAGGATCCATTTTTAGCAAAGAATGTTTTGCCTTCGGATCCGTGATAGAAGGTGTACCCAACAGTTTCCTTTGGGTATCCTATGAAGACACATTTCTCCGATTTGGGTTCGAGCTTATCAGGTTGAAGCTTTTTCACATAAGCATCACAGCCCCAAACTTTAAGAAACGACAACTTTGGTTTCTTGCCAAACCACAGTTCATAAGGTGTCGCCTCAACGGATTTCGATGGTGCCCTATTTAACGTGAATGCAGCCGTCTCTAAAGCATAACTCCAAAATGATAGCGGTAAATCAGTAAGAGACATCATAGATCACACCATATCTACTAAAGTACGATTACGACGTTCGGACACACCATTACGTTGTGGTGTTCCGGGTGGCGTGAGTTGCGAAACTATTCCGCATTGTTTCAAATATAGACCAAACTCGTAACTCAAATATTCTCCTCCACGATCAGATCGTAGAAACTTTATTTTCTTGTTACGATGATTTTCCACTTCACTCTGAAATTCTTTGAACTTTTCAAATGTTTCAGACTTACGTTTCATTAAGTAGATATACCCATATCTGCTCAAATCATCTGTGAAGGTGAGAAAATAACGATACCCGCCACGAGCCTCAATATTCATCGAACCACATACATCAGTATGTATGATTTCCAATAAATCTGTTGCTCGCTCCATTGTGTCGGAGAACGGCGTTTTAGTCATCTTACCCATAAGGCATGGTTCGCAAGTACCAAGTGATTCCAAAAGTCCATCAGTATGGAGTTTCTTCATGCGCTTTACACCAATATGACCCAAACGGCAGTGCCACAAATAAGTTGCACTATCATTATCAACTCTGCATCTTTTGGCTTCAACATTATGAATATGTGTATCACTGCTATCGAGATTCAACAAAAATAGACCACCCTCCAAGGGTGCATGACCATAAAAGATATTACTCATATAAATAGAACAACCATTATTCTCAGATTTAAATGAATAACCGTCTCGCATCAAACAAGATCTAGATATAATGTTCATGCTCAACGCTGGCATCAAATAACAATTATTTAGGTCTAAAACTAATCCCGAAGGTAGATGTAGAGGTAGCGTGCCGACGGCGATCACATCGACTTTGGAACCATTTCCCACACGCATCGTCACCTCGTCCTTAGCCAGTCTTCGCTTAATCTGTAGTCCCTGTTTTGAGTTGCAAATATTAGCAACAGAACCAGTATCAAATACCCAGGTGCTACTGCGAGCTTTGGTAAGGTACACATCAATAACATGTATATCACATATACCTTTGTTCACCTTGCCATCCTTCTTATCCGCAAAATACTTGGGGCAGTTCCGCTTCCAGTGACCAGTCTGCTTGCAGTAGAAGCACTCAGTCTCAGACTTAGGTCCAGACTTGGGTTTCTTCTCTTGAGCAGCAACTTGTTTGACGTTCTTCTTGAAGTTCCCCTTCTTCTTCCCTTTACCCTTTTTCTTGAAACTGGTGGTCTTGTTGACCATCAACACTTGATGCTCCTTCTTGATTTCTACCTCCGCAGCCTTTAGCATTGCAAAGAGCTCGGGAAATGTCTTATTCACCCCTTGCATATTATAGTTCATCATGAAGCTCTTGTAGCTTGGTGGAAGTGATTGAAGAATTCTGTCAATGACACTATCATCTGGAAGATTAACTCCCAGTTGAATCAAGTGATTGTTATACCCAGACATTTTGAGTATATGTTCACTGACAGAACTGTTCTCCTCCATCTTACAGCTGTAGAACTTATTGGAGACTTCATATCTCTCAATCCGGGCATTTGCTTGAAATATTAACTTCACTCCTGGAACATCTCATATGCTCCATGACGTTCAAAACGTCGTTGAAGTCCCGGTTCTAAGCCGTAAAGCATAGTAGACTGAACTATTGAGTAGTCATCAGCTTTGCTCTGCCAAACGTTCATAATGTCTGCAGTTGCATCTGCGGCAGGCTTGGCACCCAGCGGTGCTTCCAGGATGTAATTCTTCTGTGCAGCAGTGAGGATAATCCTCAAGTTACGGATCCACTTCCGTGTAATTGCTACCATCATCTTTCAACTTTGCTTTATCAAGGAACACATTAAAATTCAATGGAACAACAACACAGGCCATCTATCTACAATAACATAGACAAGCAAAATACTATCAGGTACTAAGTTCATGATAAATTTAAGTTCAATTAATCATATTACTTAAGAACTCCCACTTAGATAGATATCTCTCTAATCATCTAAGTGATCACGTGATCCAAATCAACTAAACCATAACCGATCATCACGTGAAATGGAGTAGTTTTCAATGGTGAACATAACTATGTTGATCATATCTACTATATGATTCACACTCAACCTTTCGGTCTCAGTGTTCCGAGGCCATATCTGCATATGCTAGGCTCGTCAAGTTTAACCCGAGTATTCTGCGTACTCAGGGGGAACATTTTTATCTTGAAATTTAGTGAGAGATCATCTTATAATGCTACCGTCAATCAAAGCAAAATAAGATGCATAAAGGATAAACATCACATGCAATCAATATAAGTGATATGATATGCCCACCATCATCTTGTGCTTGTGATCTCCATCTCCGAAGCACCGTCATGATCACCATCGCCACCGGCGCGACACCGTGATCTCCATCGTAGCATCGTTGTCATCTCACCAACTATTGCTTCTACGACTATCGCTACCGCTTAGTGATAAAGTAAAGCAATTACAGGGCGATTGCATTGCATACAATAAAGCGACAACCATATGGCTCCTGCTGGTTGCCGATAACTCTGTTACAAAACATGATCATCTCATATAATAAAATTTAGCATCATGTCTTGACCAGCAAAAACAAGTTAGACGTCCTCTACTTTGTTGTTGCAAGTTTTACGTGGCTGCTACGGGCTGAGCAAGAACTGTTCTTACCTACGCATCAAAACCACAACGATATTTCGTCAAGTTAGTGATGTTTTAACCTTCTCCAGGACTGGGCGTAGCCACACTTGGTTCAACTAAAGTTGGAGAAACTGACACCCGCCAGCCACCTATGTGCAAAGCACGTCGGTAGAACCAGTCTCGCGTAAGCGTACACGTAATGTCGGTCTGGGCCACTTCATCCAACAATACCGCCAAACCAAAGTATGACATGCTGGTAAGCAGTATGACTTGTATCTCCCACAACTCACTTGTGTTCTACTCGTGCATATAACATCTACGCATAAACCTGGCTCGGATGCCACTGTTGGGGAACATAGTGATTTCAAAAAAAATCCTACGCACATGCAAGATCATGGTGATGCATAGCAACGAGAGGGGAGAGTGTTGTGCACGTACCCTCGTAGACCGAAAGCGGAAGCGTTAGCACAACACGGTTGATGTAGTCATACGTCTTCACGATCCGACCGATCCAAGTACCGAACGTATGGCACCTCCGAGTTTAGCACACGTTCAGCTCGATGACGTCCCGTGAACTCCGATCCAGCAGAGCTTCACAGGAGAGTTTCGTCAGCACGACAGCGTGATGACGGTGATGATGTTGCTACCGACGCAAGGCTTCGCCTAAGCACCACTACGATATAAACGAGGTGGAATATGGTGGAGGCGGCACCGCACACGGCTGGGAGAGATCAACTGATCAACTTGTGTGTCTAGAGGTGCCCTGATGCGTCTCCAATGTATCTATAATTTTTGATTGTTCCATGCTATTATATTACCCGTTTTGGATTTTTATGGGCTTTACTTTACACATTTATATCATTTTTGGGACTAACCTACTAACCGGAGGCCCAGCCCGTATTGCTGTTTTTTTGCCTATTTCAGTGTTTTGAAGAAAAGGAATACCAAACGGAGTCCAAACGGAATGAAACCTTCGGGAGTGTGATTTTTGGAACGAACGTGATCCACGGGACTTGGAGTGCAAGTCAAGAAGCAGCCGAGGCGGCCACGAGGGTGGAGGGCGCGCCCACCCCTACAGGGCGCCCCCTATCGCGTGGGCCCGTCGGGCAGCCACCGACCTACTTCTTCCTCCTATATATACCCACGTACCCCGAGAACATCAGAAGCGACCACGAAAACCTAATTCCACCGCCGCAACCTTCTGTATCCTCAAGATCCCATCTTGGAGCCTTCGTCGGCGCTCCGTCGGAGGGGGAATCGACCACAGAGCGCTTCTACATCAACACCATAGCCCCTTCGATGAGTTGTGAGTAGTTTACCACAGACCTTCGGGTCCATAGTTATTAGCTAGAGGGCTTCTTCTCTCTTTTTGGATCTCAATACCATGTTCTCCTCGATCTTCTTGGAGATCTATTCGATGTAACTCGTTTTGCGGTGTGTTTGTCGAGATTAGATGAACTGTGGGTTTATGATCAAGTTTATCTATGAGAAATATTTGAATCTCCTCTAAATTCTTGTATGTATGATTCAGTTATCTTTGCAAGTCTCTTCGAATTATCAGTTTGGTTTGGCCTACTAGATTGATCTTTCTTGCAATGGGATAAGTGCTTAGCTTTGGGTTCAATCTTGCGGTGTCCTTTCCTAGTGACAATAGGGGCAGCAAGGCACGTATTGTATTGTTGCCATCGAGGATAAAAAGATGGGGTCTATATCATATTGCATGAGTTTATCCCTCTACATCATGTCATCTTTCTTAATGCGTTACTCTATGCTTTATGAACTTAATACTCTAGATGCATGCTGGATAGCGGCCGATGTGTGGAGTAATAGTAGTAGATGTGGGCAGGAGTCGGTCAACTTGTCACGGACGTGATGCCTATATACATGATCATGCTTAGATAATCTCATAATTATTCGCTTTTCTATCAATTGCTCGACAGTAATTTGTTCATCCGCCGTAATACTTATGCTATCTTGAGATAAGCCACTAGTGAAACCTATGGGCCCCGGGTCTATCTTTTATCATATAAGCTTTTCATCTACTTTTATTTGCATCTTTACTTTTTCAATCTATATTATAAAATACCAAATATATATTTATCTTATCATACTATCTCTATTATATCTCACTTTCGCAAGTGGTCGTGAAGGGATTGACAACCCCTTTATTGCATTGGTTGCGAGTTCTTTGTTTGTTTATGTAGGTGCGTGCGACTTTCGAGGAGCCTCCTACTGGATTGATACCTAGGTTCTCAAAAACTGAGGGAAATACTTACGCTACTATTGCTGCAGCACCCTTTCCTCTTCAAGGAAAACCAACGCAAGCTCAAGACGTAGCATGCCCCCTGCCCCCGTATATAAAGGAGCAAGGGGGGAGAGGCGGGTGGCCAAGGAGGGCGCGCCAAGGGAGGAGTCCTACTCCCACTAGGAGTAGGACCCCTCCTTTCCTTGTTGAAGTAGGAGAAGGGGAGGAAGGGAGAGAGGAGGAGAAGGAAAAAGGGGGGCGCCGCCCCCCCTCCTTGCCCAATTTGGACTAGAGGAGGAGGGGGTGTGCAGCTGCCCTGGCCACCCCTCCTCTTCTCCCACTAAGGCCCATTAGGCCCAATATACTCCCCGGGGGGTTCCGGTAACCCCCCGGTACTTCGGTAAATGTCTGAAACCTCCCAAAACACTTCCGGTGTCCGAACATAGTCATCCAATATATTGATCTTTACGTCTCGACCATTTCAAGAATCGTCGTCATGTCCGTGGTCATATCCGGGACTCCGAACTACCTTCAGTACATCAAAACACAAAAACTCATAATACCGATCGTCACCAAACTTTAAGCGTGCGGACCCTACGGGTTCGAGAACTATGTAGACATGACCGAGACATGTCTCCTGTCAATAACCAATAGCAGACCTGGATGCTCATATTGGCTCCCACATATTCTACGAAGATCTTTATCTATCAAACCGCATAACAACATACGTTGTTCCCTTTGTCATCGGTATGTTACTTGCCCGAGATTCGATCGTCGATATCTCAATACCTAGTTCAATCTTGTTACCGGCATGTCTCTTTACTCGTTATGTAATGCATTATCCTGCAACTAACTCATTAGTCACATTGCTTGCAAGTCTTATAGTGATGTGTATTACCGAGAGGGCCCAGAGATACCTCTCCGACAATCGAAGTGACAAATCCTAATCTCAAAATATGCCAACTCAACAAGTACCTTCGGAGACACCTGTAGAGCATCTTTATAATCACCCAGTTATGTTGTGACGTTTGGTAGCACACAAAGTGTTCCTCCGATAAACGGGAGTTGCATAATCTCATAGTCATAGGAACATGTATAAGTCATGAAGAAAGCAATAGCAACATACTAAACGATCAAGTTCTAAGCTGACGGAATGGGTCAAGTCAATCACATCATTCTCCTAATGATGTGATCCCGTTAATCAAATGACAACTCATGTCAATAGTTAGGAAACTTAACCATCTCTTATTAACGAGCTAGTCAAGTAGAGGCATACTAGTGACACTATGTTTGTCTATGTATTCACACATGTATTATGTTTCTGGTTAATACAATTCTAGCATGAATAATAAACATTTATCATGATATAAGGAAATAAATAATAACTTCATTATTGCCTCTAGGGAATATTTCCTTCCGTTTGATGTTTTAATTAGTGTTTGTGCCAAGTTGAACCTTTGGGAAGACTTGGGTGAGGTCTTATTGATCTTGCTGTAAAAAAACAGAAACTTTAGCATTCACGAGATTAGCTGCCATTTTTTACTGGAGAGTGCTTTTAGATTGATTCGTTTTGCAGATGATTAATAGAAAAATTCCTCGCGTCCATCATTTTATTTCATAATTTTTGGAGTTACATAAGTATTCGAATGATACAGATTACTACAGACTGTTCCGTTTTTGACAGATTCTGTTTTCATTGTGTTGTTTGCTTATTTTGATGAATCTATGAGTAGTATCGGAGGGTATGAACCATAGTGAAGTTGGAATACAGTAGATATTACACCAATATGAATTTATAATGAGTTCACAACAGTACCTAAGTGGTGGTTTTATTTTCTTATACTAACGGAGCTTACGAGTTTTCTGTTGAGTTTTGTGTTGTGAAGTTTTCAAGTTTTGGGTAAAGATTTGATGGACTATGGAATAAGGAGTGGAAATAGCCTAAGCTTGGGGATGCCCAAGGCACCCCAGGGTAATATTCAAGGATAACCAAGAGCCTAAGCTTGGGGATGCCCCGGAAGGCATCCCCTCTTTCGTCTTCGTCTATCGGTAACTATACTTGGAGCTATATTTTTATTCACCACATGATATGTGTTTTGCTTGGAGCGTCTTGTATGATATGATTCTTTGCTTTTTAGTTTACCACAACCATCCATGTTGTACACGCCTTTTGGGACAGACACACATGATTCGAAATTTATTAGAATACTCTATGTGCTTCACTTATATATTTTGAGCTAGATAATTGCTCTAGTGCTTCACTTATATCTTTTTAGAGCACTGTGGTGGTTTTATTTTGTAGAAATTATTGATCTCTCATGCTTCACTTATATTATTTTGAGAGTATTTTAGAACAGCATGGTATTTTCTATGGTTATAAAATTGGTCCTAATATGATGGGCATCCAAGATGGATATAATAAAAACTCTCATATGAAGTGCATTGAATACTATGAGAAGTTTGATTCTTTATGATTGTTTTGAGATATGAAGATGATGATATTAGAGTCATGCTAGTAGAGTAATTGTGAATTTGGGAGATACTTGTGTTGAAAGTTTGTGATTCCCGTAGCATGCACGTATGGTGAACCGTTATGTGATGAAGTTGGAGCATGATTTATTTATTGATTGTCTTCCTTATGTGTGGAGGTCGGGATCGCGCGATGGTTAACTCCTACCAACCCTTCCCCTAGGAGCACGCGTGTAGTACTTTGTTTTGATTACTTGTAGATTTTTGCGATAAGTACATGAGTTCTTTATGACTAATGTTGAGTCCATGGATTATACGCACTCTCACCCTTCCACCATTGCTAGCCTCTCTTGTACCGCACAACTTTCGTCGGTACCATACACCACCTTATACCTTCCTCAAAACAGCCACCATACCAACCTATTATGGCATTTCCATAGCCATTTCGAGATATATTGCCATGCAACTTTCCACCGTTCCGTTTATTATGACACGCTCCATCATTGTCATATTGCTTTTGCAAGATCATGTAGTTGACATTGTATTTGTGGCAAAGCCACCTTGATAATTCTTTCATACATGTCTCTCTTGATTCATTGCATATCTCGGTACACCGCCAGAGGGATCCACATAGAGTCATATTTTGTTCTAAGTATTGAGTTGTAAAGTAAATAAAAGTGTGATGATCTTCATTATTAGAGCATTGTCCCAAGTAAGGAAAGGATGATGGAGACTATGATTCCCCCACAAGTCAGGATGAGACTACGGACTTTAAAAAAAGGGGAGGCCAAAGAATCCCACCAAAATAAAAAAATGAGAGAAAAAGAGAGAAGGGACAATGTTACTATCCTTTTACCACACTTGTGCTTCAAGTAGCACCATGATCTTCATGATAGAGAGTCTCCTATGTTGTCACTTTCATATACTAGTGGAATTTTATATTATAGAACTTGGCTTGTATATTCCAATGACGGGCTTCCTCAAAATGCTCTAGGTCTTCGTAAGCAAGAAAGTTGGATGCACACCCACTTAGTTTCTTTTGTTGAGGTTTCATACACTTATAGCTCTAGTGCATCCATTGCATGGCAATCCCTACTCACTCACATTGATATATATTAATGGGCATCTCCATAGCCCGTTGATATGCCTAGTTGATGTGAGACTATCTTCTCCTTTTTTGTCTTCTCCACAACCACCATTCTATTCCACATATAGTGCTATGTCCACGGCTCACGCTCATGTATTGCGTGAAGATTGAAAAAGTTTGAAAATACTAAAGTATGAAACAATTGCTTGGCTAAAACCGGGGTTGTGCATGATTTAAGTATTTTGTGTGATGAAGATAGAGCATAGCCAGACTATATGATTTTGTAGGGATAACTTTCTTTGGCCATGTTATTTTGAGAAGACATGGTTACTTTGTTAGTATGCTTGAAGTATTACTATTCTTATGTCAATATGAAATTTTATATTGAATCATTTGGATCTGAACATTCATGCCACAATAAAGAAAATTACATTGAGAAATATGCTAGGTAGCATTCCACATCAAAATTTTTGTTTTTATCATTTACCTACTCGAGGACGAGCAGGAATTAAGCTTGGGGATGCTTGATACGTCTCCAACATATCTATAATTTTTGATTGTTCCATGCTTTTATGTTACATGTTTTTGATGTTTATGGGCTTTGCTTTACACTTTTATATCATTTTTGGGACTAACCTACTAACCGGAGACCCAGCCCGAATTGCTCTTTTTTGCCTATTTAAGTGTTTCGAAGAAAAGGAATATCAAACGGATTCCAAACGGAATGAAACCTTTGGGAGAGTTATTTTGGAACGGAAGCAATCCACGAGACTTGGAGTAGACGTCAGGGAAGCTTCGAGGAGGCCACGAGGGTCCAGGGCGCACCCTACCCCCTGGTCGCGCCCCCACCCTTGTGGGCCCCTCGTGGCTCCCCTGACCGACTTCCTTCACCTATATATACCCATATACCTGAAAACATCGAAGAGCACAATAGATCAGGAGTTCCACCGCCGCAAGCCTCTGTAGCCACCAAAAACCAATCGGGACCCTGTTTCGTCACCCTGCCAGAGGGGGGATCCCTCATCGGTGGCCATCTTCATAATCCCGGCGCTCTCCACGACAAGGAGGGAGTAGTTCACCCTCGGGGCTGATGGTATGTACCAGTAGCTATGTGTTTGATCTCTCTCTCTCTCTCGTGTTCTTGATATGGCACGATCTTGATGTATCAATAGCTTTGCTATTATAGTTGGATCTTATGATGTTTCTCCCTCTCTACTCTCTTGTAATGGTTTGAGTTTTCCCTTTGAAGTTATCTTATCAGGTTGAGTCTTTAAGGATTTGAGAACACTTGATGTATGTCTTGCATGTGCTTATCTGTGGTGACAATGAGATATCACGTGATCTACTTGATGTATGTTTTGGTGATCAACTTGCGGGTTCACCTTGTGAACTTATGCATAGGGGTTGTCACACGTTTTCGTCTTGACTCCCCGGTAGAAACTTTGGGGCACTCTTTGAAGTACTTTATGTTGGTTTGAATAGATGAATCTGAGATTGTGTGATGCATATAGTATAACCATACCCACGGATACTTGAGGTGACATTGGAGTATCTAGGTGACATTAGGGTTTTGGTTGATTTGTATCTTAAGGTGTTATTCTAGTACAAACTCTAGGATAGATTTAACAGAAAGAACAACTTCGTGTTATTTTACTATGGACTCTTGCATAGATCGATCAGAAAGAATAGCTTTGAGGTGGTTTCGTACCCTACCATGATCTCTTCGTTTGTTCTCCGCTATTAGTGACTTTGGAGTGACTCTTTGTTGCATGTTGAGGGATAGCCATATGATCTAATTATGTTATTGTTGTTGAGAGAGCTTGCACTAGTGAAAGTATGAACCCTAGGCCTTGTTTCCTAGCATTGCAATACCGTTTATGCTCACTTTACCAATTGTTACCTTGTTGTGTCTATATTTCAGATTACAAAAACCCATATCTACCATCCATATTGCACTTGTATCACCATCTCTTCGCCGAACTAGTGCACCTATACAATTTACCATTGTATTGGGTGTGTTGGGGACACAAGAGACTCTTTGTTATTTGGTTGCAGGGTTGTTTGAGAGAGAACATCTTCATCCTACGCCTCCCACGGATTGATAAACCTTAGGTCATCCACTTGAGGGAAATTTGCTACTGTCCTACAAACCTCTGCACTTGGAGGCCCAACAACGTCTACAAGGAGAAGGTTGCATAGTAGACATCAGCGCACGTGTCGTAGTAGATGTGCGCACGTAGCATATACACGTACGTACAGCGGCCAGGGTGCAAGAAAGTAAATACGGACACGTATGTACATACGGGTGGGGTCTCGAATACCTACTCGCGCATACATACAGCCAGGGCTCGTTTACATGGCTGGGTCGGAACCGAGAAACTGCATCATCGTCATGTTCATGGGGAGCCAACCGGCTGGGTCGGAACGGAACGCGTCGTCGTGTTCATCGGGAGGGCTTGGACGGAACAGCCAATGGAAACGAGGCCTGGCGTACCGCAGAACGGAGGAAACGACCTTCTATTCGACCGGCCATGTTCGAAACGGGATCCTGTTCATCAGGAGGGGTCTGGCGTACCGCAAAACGGAGGAAACGGACTTCTGTTGGACCTCCTATGGTCAAAACGGGGTCCTGTTGATCGGGAGGGGTGTGGCGTACCGCAAAACGGAGGAAACAGACTTGTGTTGGAGCGCTACGGTCGAAACGGGGGTCCTGTTCATCAGGAGGGGTGTGGCGTACCGCAAAACGGGACTCCACAAGATACTGTTCATCTCCACCTTTGACCTCTGCCAGCCTCCACAGGCTACTGTTTATCCACCGTCGACCTCCTCCAGCATCCACCTACGACTGTTCATCCACGGGCTCCTATTCATCCAGCCTCCACCCTGCGCTACTCCACGGGCTACTGTTCAACCAGCCCTCTCCACGGGGTCCTGTTCAACCACCCCTCCACGGGATACTGTTCATCCAGCCCTCCACCGGCTATTGTTCAACCAGCCCTCCACGGGGTCGTCCTGTTCATCCAGCCCTCCACAGGGTCCTGTTCATCCAGCCCCAACCAGCTCGATCGATCGGGGTCCTGTTCATCCAGCGGCAACGACCTCTACTACCACTGGGTCCTGTCCATCCAACCCCCAACCAGGGACTGTTCATCCACCCCCAACAACGCTCACTGTTCATCCTGAGGCAGCATCAATCGGCTTCAGTTAGCAGCAGTAGCAAAGGAATTGCTCGATCGGGTTCAGTTAACAGCCATCGATTGATCGCTCGGGTTCAGTAACGCGTAGCCTGCAGTGCAATTGCTCAGGTTCAGTAGGCCAACGCATCGCTCGGGTTCATTTAGAGCCCAACGCCTCGCACCCACGCGTGTGCGTGTACGAGAGAAACACGCAAACCTTCATGCATCGCTCGGTCCCGACCACCCACCATAACTGGGAACACCCTGATATTTTCCTCACCCTCGCTTCTACCACAGTTTTTTCGGCATGGACGACCTAAAGAATGTCATGCAGCTGCGTCTCCGGCCCGCCCAGGACGAAAAGCCCATTGTCATAGAAGTAGGAGCCCACCACATCTATGATGATACCGGGTTTTGTCACAATTATTGTCATAGAAGTGTCATAAGTATGCAAGAAAAAAATTTCTTTCGGCCCAAAATGTCACAGATGTGTCTTTTTTTGTAGTGGGTGTCAAGAACATATCTACTCCAAGGAGTAATGCCTACATAAAAATTGCGGAGAAGAACAGAAGTAGATTGCTTTCTAGTAGATCTATTTTGAGCATTGCAAATTCTATACCAAGCATCTTTTAGATTTTCTCCCTCCCTTTGTTTAAAATTGAGAACATCATTATCGGGAGTACTAAAAACGATAGGAGGACTAGCCATGAAAGCGAATCAAGCGATCTAACACACGAACACACAAGAAGCAAGCGAAAAGAAATGAACGGAAGAGGGGTGATACGTCCCCAACATATCTATAATTTTTGATTGTTCCATGCTATTATATTACCCGTTTTGGATGCTTATGGGCTTTACTTTACACATTTATATCATTTTTGGGACTAACCTACTAACCGGAGACCCAGCCCGTATTGCTGTTTCGAAGAAAAGGAATATCAAACGGAGTCCAAACTGATTTTTGGAACGAATGTGATCCAGAGGACTTGGAAAGTCAAGAAGCAGTCGAGGCGTGCACGAGGGTGGAGGGCGCCCCCCCTACTAGGCGCGCCCCCTATCTTGTGGGCCTCTCGGGCGTCCACCGACCTACTTCTTCCTCCTATATATACCCACGTAACCCGAGAACATCAGGAGCGACCACAAAAAACTATTTCCACCGCTGTAACCTTTTGTATCCGCGAGATCCCATCTTGGAGCGTTTGCCAACGCTCCGCCGGAGGGGGAATCAACCACGGAGGGCTTCTACATAAACACCATAGCCTCTCCAATGAGTTGTGAGTAGTTTACCACAGACCTTCGGGTCCATAGTTATTAGCTAGATGGCTTCTTCTCTCTTTTTGGATCTCAATACCATGTTCTCCTCGATCTTCTTGGAGATCTATTCGATGTAACTCTTTTTGCGGTGTGTTTGTAGAGATCCGATGAACTGTGGATTTATGATCAAGTTTATCTATGAGAAATATTTGAATCTCCTCTGAATATCTTTTATGTGTGATTAAGTTATCTTTGCAAGTATCTTCGAATTATCAGTTTGGTTTGGCCTACTAGATTGATCTTTCTTGCAATGGGAGAAGTGCTTAGCTTTGGGTTCAATCTTGCGGTGTCCTTTCCCAGTGATAGCAGGGGCAGCAAGGCACGTATTGTATTGTTGCCATCGAGGATAAAAAGATGGGGTTTATATCATATTGCATGAGTTTATCCATCTACATCATGTCATCTTTCTTAATGCGTTACTCTGTTCTTTATGAACTTAATACTCTAGATGCATGCTGGATAGCGGTCAATGTGTGGAGTAATAGTAGTAGATGCAGTTAGGAGTCGGTCTACTTGTCACGGACGTGATGCCTATATACATGATCATGCCTAGATAATCTCATAATTATTCGCTTTTCTATCAATTGCTCGACAGTAATTTGTTCACCCACCGTAATATTTATGCTATCTCGAGAGAAGCCACTAGTGAAACCTATGGCCCCCGGGTCTATCTTTTATCATATAAGCTTTCAATCTACTTTTATTTGCATCGTTACTTTTCCAATCTATATCATAAAATACCAAAAATATATTTATCTTATCATACTATCTCTATCAGATCTCACTTTCGCAAGTGGCCGTGAAGGGATTGACAACCCCTTTATTGCGTTGGTTGCGAGTTCTTTGTTTGTTTGTGTAGGTGCGTGGGACTTTTGAGGAGCCTCCTACTAGATTGATACCTTGGTTCTCAAAAACTGAGGGAAATACTTACGCTACTATTGCTGCATCACCCTTTCCTCTTCAAGGAAAACCAACGCAAGCTCAAACGTAGCAAGAAGGTTTTCTGGCGCCGTTGCCGGGGAGGTCTTCGCTCAAGTCAAGACATACCAAGTACCCATCACAAACTCATCTCCCTCGCATTTACATTATTTGCCATTTGCCTCTCGTTTTCCTCTCCCCCACTTCACCCTTGCCGTTTTATTCGCCCTTCTTCTGTTCGTCTTTTCATTTGCTTTGATGTCTTACTTGGCTCGTTTGGTCGTTTAGTTGGAATAGTTGTTTATTTATTAGTAAACAGAGAAGCTAAGATCTATGGATCCTCATTTGCTTGCTAATCTTTTTAAGAGATCCAATTATGATGAACCAATTGCTAGTGAGTTTTGTGCACTAGATTATCTTTATGAAGCTTTGCTTGAAATTCGTGAATCTGAAAATTATGATGAAGAAATTTATGAAGAGATTCATGATAACTCTTTGAATAAAAAGCATGATTGCAATGATGTTACTATAAATTATCTTGATGTCAATTGTGCTAATAATATACAAAACCCTAAGCTTGGGGATGCTAGTTTTGCTATGTTTACTACTTGTTGCAATGATCATGATTGGGGTGATTCTTCTTATGATCTTGAAAATTTATTTAAGCCCCATGATGAATATGAGATTGATAATAGTGTTAGCAATAATATTGAAAGTGGGTTTGGAAGAGTGTCAACTTTATATCCCACATATTTAGAGAATGTTCAATCATATGGTATTTTTGATAAAAGTGGGTTTGGAGAGGTCATGACTTTAGTTAATGATAATCCCACTATTTTGGAAGAGTGTCAACTTCACATGCATGTGGATCATGTTGAGAATATGTTATGTGATAGCTATTTTGTTGAATTTGCCTATGATCCTACATGTAATTATTATGAGAGAGGAACATATGGTCGTAGAAATTTTTATCCTACTAAATTACCTCTCGTCATGTTGAGATTGCTATCGTCTCTTTCTTCTTCCTTGCATATGCTAGTTTTTGCTTGCCTTGATAATTTGTTTGCTTATAAAATTCCTATGCATAGGAAGTATGTTAGACTTAGATGTGTTTGTCACATGTTTTATGATGCTCTCTTTGTGCTTCAAATCTTGTCTTTCATGTGAGCATCATTAAAATTATCAATGCATAGCTAAAAGGCTTTAAAGAAAAGCGCTTGTTGGGAGACAAACCAATATTTTTCCTTTCTGTTATTCAATAAATTTTGCATCTACCTTCTGTTTAGATGTGTTTTTATGTTTTAATTAGTGTTTGTGCCAAGTAGAACCTATAGGATAACCTATGGTGATAGTTAATTAGATTCTGCTGAAAAACAGAAACTTTGCACGCACGAAAATAATTTTGTTAATTCACAAAAACGTACTTTTGCATTGATTCTTTTTTCTGTAGATCAATAGACAAATTTCCCTGGACTTCCTATTCTGGTACGAGTTTTAGAGTTCCAGAAGTATTCGAGGGTTACAGATTGCTACAGACTATTCTGTTTTTAACAGATTCTGTTTTTCGTGTGTTGTTTGCTTATTTTGATGCATCTATGGCTAGTATTAAGTGGTATGAACCATAGAGAACTTGAAATACAGTAGGTTTAACACCAATATAAATAAATAATGAGTTCATTACAGTACCTTATGTGGTGTTTTTGCTTTCTCTCACTAACAGAGCTTATGAGATTTCCTGTTGAGTTTTGTGTTGTGAAGTTTTCAAGTTTTGGGTAAAGATTTGATGGACTATGGAATAAGGAGTGGCAAGAGCCTAAGCTTGGGGATGCCCATGGCACCCCAAGATATTCAAGAATAGCCAAAATCCTAAGCTTGGGGATGCCCCCGGAAGGCATCCCCTCTTTCGTCTTCGTTTATCGGTAACTTTACTTGGAGCTATATTTTTATTCGCCACATGATATGTGTTTTGCTTGGAGCGTCTTGTATGATATTAGTATTTGTTTTTAGTTTTCCACAATCATCCTTGATGTACACACCTTTCGGAAGAATCCCACTTGATTGGAATTTATTAGAATACTCTTTGTGCTTCACTTATATCTTTTGAGCTAGATAGTTTTTGCTCTAGTGCTTCACTTATATCTTTTAGAGCATGGCGGTGGCTTAATTTTGTAGAAATTGCTAGTCTCTCATGCTTCAATTATATTATTTTGAGAGTCTCTTAGAACAGCATGGTATTTGCTATGGTTATAAAATTGGTCCTAGAATGGTGGGCATCCAAGTTGGGTATAATAAAAACTATCATAGGAAGTGAATTGGATGCTATGATCAATTTGATACTTGATAATTGTTTTGAGGTATGGAGGTATTGATATTAAAGTCATGCTAGTTGGGTGATTATGAATTTAAAGAATGCTTGTGTTGAAGTTAGCAAGTCCCCTAGCATGCACGTATGGTTAAAGTTGTGTAACAAATTTGAAACATGAGGTCTTCTTAGATTGTGCATCCTTATGAGTGGCGGTCGGGGATGAGCGATGGTCTTTTCCTACCAATCTATCCCCCTAGGAGCATGCGCGTAGTGCTTGGTTTTTGATGACTCATAGATTTTTGCAATAAGTATATGAGTTCTTTTGACTAATGTTGAGTCCATGGATTATACGCACTCTCACCCTTCCACCATTGCTAGCCTCTTCGGTACCGTGCATTGCCCTTTCTCACCTTGAGAGTTGGTGCAAACTTCGCCGGTGCATCCAAACCCCGTGATATGATACGCTCTATCACACATAAACCTCCTTATATCTTCCTTAAAACAGCCACCATACCTACCTATTATGGCATTTTCATAGTCATTTCGAGACATATTGCCATGCAACTTTCCACCGTTCCATTTATCATCATGACACGCATCATCATTGTCATATTGCCTTGCATGATCATGTAGTTGACATCGTATTTGTGGCAAAGCTACCATGCATAATTTTTCATACATGTCACTCTTGATTCATTGCCCATCCCGGTACACCGTCGGAGGCATTCATATAGAGTCATATCTGGTTCTAGTTTTGAGTTGTAATTCATGAGTTGTAAATAAATAAAAGTGTGATGATCATCATTATTAGAGCATTTTCCCAAAAAGAAAAAAAAGAAAGGCCAAAGAAAAAAAAAAGAAAAAAAGAAAGGCCAAAAAAAGGCCCAAAACAGAAAAAAAGGAAAATAAAAATAAAAAGGCGCAATGTTACTATCTCTTTTTCCACACTTGTGCTTCAAAGTAGCACCATGTTCTTCATATAGAGAGTCTCATATATTGCCACTTTCATATACTAGTGGGAATTTTTCATTATAGAACTTGGCTTGTATATTCCTACGATGGGCTTCCTCAAAATGCCCTAGGTCTTCGTGAGCAAGCAAGTTGGATGCACACCCACTAATTTTCTTTTGTTGAACTTTCATACATTTATAGCTCTAGTGCATCCGTTGCATGGCAATCCCAACTACTCATGTTGACATCGATTGATGGGCATCTCTGTCGGTGTACTAGAATAGGGGTACCCTAGTACCCCGAACTTGTGCACGGGCAGTTGCAGCACCCCGCGGCAAAGGCTTGCCGGGCGAACGCCAAGATCCCCCAAGGTTCCCTTGGAGCCATCCAAGAACAAAGTATTTAAGCTAAGGAGACAAGACCCCGACAAGAGGAGCTTGCCGGGAAGGCCAACCAAGGCGCTCCAAGGAACTTGCCGCGACGCGCCACGCGCTCCGGCAAGGCAGCAAGCCCCCGGCAAGAGGAGCTTGCCGGGAAGACTAAACAAGGTACCCCGGGGCCCGGTGAGCGACGAGCTTCTGGACCCGGCAAGATAACAACACCGGCAAGGCGCTTGCCGCGGCAAGCAGCCACTCTTCGCCCATGCTCCAGCGCATCCACCAACGTGTCGCTCTGGGGGCCTCTCCGGGCGCGCGTGGCGGGAGGCTATGCAGCCAGCAGTGCGCAGTGGCATGCGAAGCTGACAAGATCGCCATCGTGGCGAACGGTGGCGCCCCTAACGGTCCTTTTCTGCACTGTTCGGGCGACTCAGACGGGCATTTAATGCCCTTGTCCCCTGCTGTCAGGGTTAGGTAGGGTGCACTGTACAAGCAACTGTATCAACTACCTCGCTTTTTACGTTTTTACCCTCCTCTGCGTTGCCACCTGTCGGTGACCCCTTTAGCGTATAAAAGGAGGCCCATGCGCAACGTAGAAGGGGTTCGGTTCGGAGCCTCACACAGTCGGCTTTGATCCATTCGTAGCCTAGAAAACATCACTCTCTCGCTCGAGAGCAAGAACAGCTCTCAATACAATCAGACAAGCAGCAGTAGGAGTGTTATCTCTCCGGAGAGCTCCGAAGCTGGGTAAACTGCTCGTGTGCCTCGCCTCGATCTGCTCTTCGTGCGACCTCCGCCCCCCGCCGAACCGAAAGGGGCCCGGTCCGCCGGCCCCATAGGTGTTCGTGGATCAGTTCTCCCCGACATCTTTGGCGCGCCAGGTAGGGGTCGTCGAGATTGCGTGAACCTGATCCGGCGTTCACACGAGCTAGATCCTTATTCCCTTCATCAACATGCCACCGAAGAAGAAGACTTCGGCGGCAGCCGCTCTATCCACGTCACTTACGCCACCGTTGGAGCAAACGAGTGGTGGGATGGACACCGGCGGAAGAAACAACGTCGACGAGGAAGCCCATGATGCTGCCAGGTCCAAGAACAAGGCTGCACAAACCTCGGCGACTGTACATGTTCCACGCCACTCTCAGGAGGCGCAAGATCAACAGCGTCATGGCACTAGCAGTACCATACGCATGATAGCCCAAGACCAAGCTGGTGGATCTCGGGGCGCTCAAGACCAGCATGCACGCCAGCGTGCTGGCACGAGTGGAGCACGGTCGCCTGGACGGGATACTGCTCCTTCTAACATAGTTAGAAGTTCGAGCACGTCCCGTTCCTCGCGCCGTCCGCCACTGCCACCCACCACTCTAGCAGAAGCTTTGGCGCGAGCTCAACTTCTCCTAGATTACCCTCCAACGTCAGACAAGATCGACGAATGGAGAGCCACCATTCAGAGTCTCATCGGCTACGCCAACGGCGACACTCCACGGCGGCCGAGCGCGTCGCCGCCGCGGCAGGACCGCCGGACGCGAGCCGGTGGCGACGAAATGGGTGGAGGTGCAACCACCATGCAATCACCGCCCCGAAGGCCAAGATCGCCGACTCGCCGGATCCACCTCGACAGCGACTCCACTACATCGTCGGATCCACGAGCTCGTCGCGATCAGCGCCAAGTCCTTCATGATCGACAACAAGAAGACGCTCGAACCCGCATCGAGCGCCGAAGAGAAGCGCGACGTCAATCCGACAAGTGCGTTGGGCCCTCTGTTGACATGCATGCGCCAGGGGAACCAGGCGATCTGCCGTACGTGGTAGGTTGTCCTGCGTTCACTCATGAGCTGCGGCAAGTCCAGTGGCCCAGTACAAAGAACTTCAAGCCAGACGTACCGGAGAAGTACGACGGCAAGACGCATCCGTCAGAGTTCCTCAGCATTTACACTATTGCGGTGCAAGCTGCCGGGGGACGAGATGACAAGATCCTTGCCAACTACTTCCCGCTGGTGCTCAAGCCCAATATCAGGTCCTGGCTCATGCACTTGCCGGACAACTCCATATCCTCTTGGGCTGATCTGTGCCATCAGTTTGTCGGCGCCTTTACCGGCGGACACAAGCCTCATGGCCAGGAGAGTGATCTTCATCTGCTCGCCCAGAAGGAAGGAGAGCCCTTGCGCAAGTACATTCAGAGATTCAGTAGTGTGCAGCACAACATCCCAGACGCCCACCCTGCCGCGGTGATCAGCGCGTTCCATCAGAACGTGCGGAACCGCAGGATGCGGGAGGAAATGGCGATGTGCAAGATCAGGGACGTCAGTGAGTTATATGCACTGGCCGACAAGTGTGCGCGTGCTGAGGAAGGGAGGAGACTCCCCGGAGAAAATATAGGAGCGGGAGGATCTGACAGCGAAGATGCTGCCCCGACAAGGAGAAACCGGCGGCGGAACAACAGAAGGAGGAAAGGCAAAGAAGTGCTAGTTGTTGAGCAGTCCGGCAATGGTGGCGGCGCCAAGGAAGCCAAAACTGGTGACTCCAGCAAGGAGATTGCCGTGGAGGTGGCGGTCGCCGACAAGCAGGACGGCACCAACAAGCAGTATTGCAAGATTCACCGCACCAAGGGCCATGATCTTCAGAACTGTAAGAGAGTCGAGCAGCTTGTTGAGCAACAGAAAGCTGAATACGAGCGACGCGACAAAGAGAAGGCCCAGGAAGGAGCTAGTGGATCCGGCAAGAAACGTCCTGGCCGAGGAGGACGCTGCGGCAAGGCCAAGCAGCGGCAAGGAGACAGACCTCCTCGCGGCCGCGACAAGGATGAAGATGACGGCGACGATGAAGATATGGATGATGAGGAGACTGATGAGCAGGAGTTCCAGAAAGCCATAGAGGTCCTGTGCATTGACGGTGGTGCTTCTCTGCATGCCTCGCACCGCCAGCTCAAGCAGTGGGTACGGGAAGTTAATGCAGTAGAACCACCCGTCGAGTCACGCAAGCCTCTGAAATGGTCCGGCACACCTATCATCTTTGATATTGAGGACCACCCGGATCGCATAACTGCGGTCGGGTGCTTGTCGATGTTGGTCTCACCAACAATCCGCAACCTCAATGTCACTAAGATGCTAGTTGACGGCGGGGCCGGCTTGAACCTGATCTCCTCTGCGGTGCTCCAGAAACTCCAGATCCCTGACAGCGAGCTCGAAGAGACCGGCACGTTTCAAGGAATTAACCCGGGAAGGAGCAAGCCAAAGGGAAAGATCACGTTGCCGGTAACATTTGGCAGTGAGCTGAACTTCAGGACTGAGAGGGTCACGTTTGACGTTGCCGACATTCCATTACCTTATAATGGAATCCTTGGCCGTCCGGCACTCGCCAAGTTCATGGCAGCCTCTCACTATGCGTACAACGTACTGAAAATGCCAGGCCCAATAAGTGTCATCTCTGTCCCTGGTGACAAGAAGGATGCTCTTATCTGTGCCGACAAGATTTACCGGGAAGTAGCTGCTGCAGCAGAACGGAAGACACTTGCCGCTGAAGCTCCCGGGGGGAAGAAGAAGACCAAGTCCGGCAAGAGCTCTGATGCCCACTCCGGCAAGCGCACCTCTTCGGAGTGCTGCGCTACCATCGAGGACGCACCATTGAGCTCCACCGGCAAGTGTAAGAAGGCAATGGCAGCTCCACCTGAGACTAAGAAGGTGTCCGCCAAGGAGGATGGCACTGGTGGTACCTTCACCATCAGCGCCACTCTTGACCCCAAATAGGAAAGCGCGCTCGTTGCTTTCCTGCGGGCGAATATCGACGTGTTTGCGTGGCAACCGTCTGATATCCCCGGTGTTCCCAGGGAAGTAATTGAGCACCACCTTGCCGTCTGTCCTCATGCGCGGCCCGTCAAGTAGAGAGTCAGGAAGCAGGCAGTAGAGCGCCAAGAATTCATCGCAGAAGAAATCAAGAAGTTGGAAGCAGCAGGCCTTGTCAGAGGAGTACTCCATCCCACATGGTTGGCCAATCCTGTTGTTGTGCGCAAAGCTAACGGGAAATGGAGACTTTGTATTGACTTCACTGATGTTAATAAAGCTTGCCCCAAAGACCCATTTCCCTTGTCGCGTATTGACCAGATTGTTGACTCCACAGCCGGATGTGATTTGCTTTCATTTCTTGATGCATACTCAGGATACCATCAGATCTTCATGGCAGAAGAAGATGAAGAGAAAACCGCATTTATCACCCCGTGTGGCACGTACTGCTTTGTACGGATGCCTTTCGGTTTGAAGAATGCTGGTTCAACATTCGCAAGGGTAGTCCACCATGCTTTTGAGCCACAAATACACAGAAATGTGGAAGCTTACATGGATGACATAGTGGTCAAGAGCAAGAACAAAGTGACCTTGATTCAAGATTTAGATGAGACATTTGCAAACCTGCGCAAGATCAACCTCAAGCTTAACCCCGAGAAGTGCGTGTTTGGAGTCCCTTCCGGCAAGCTTCTCGGATTCTTCGTGTCTCAGCGGGGAATTGAAGCCAATCCCGACAAGATCAAAGCCATCGAGCAGACCGAAGCACCAAAGTGCGTCAAGGATGTACGAAGGTTTGCCGGTTGCGTGGCTGCTCTCAGCAGGTTTATCTCTAGATCTGCTGAGCGCGCCCTGCCATTTTTCAAAATTTTGAAAAAGGCAGGTCCAATGAAATGGACTCCGGAAGCGGAGGCTGCGCTGTAGGACTTGAAGAGATACCTGTCCTCCACTCCAACACTTGTCGCACCTAAGCCGCAAGAGAAGTTGCTGCTATATATAGCGGCAACCAATCAAGTGGTTAGTGTTGCGTTAGTGGCGGAGAGGGAGGCGGATGATGAGCCAGCAACCACGGCAGGCCCATCCGACGACAAGCAGGGGGCTTCGCCGACAAGCTCTGGTCCCGACAAACATGAGTTTGCATAGGAGCATGATAAGATGCCAAGGAGAATGGTGCAGCGCCCAGTTTACTTTGTCAGTTCCCTTCTGCAGGGGGCTAGATCAAGGTACTCTGGTGTGCAAAAGTTGCTTTTCAGCCTCCTCATGGCCTCGAGAAAGCTGCGCCATTACTTCCAAGCACATGAGATCACAGTCGTCACTCGCTTTCCGCTGAAGAGGATACTGCAAAATCCAGAAGCAACGGGCGGGATTGTCGAGTGGGCACTGGAACTGTCAAGCTTTTGCCTCAAGTTTGAGGGCACCTCAACTATCCAAAGCAGAGCATTGGCAGAGTTCATAGCAGAGTGGACGCCAACCCCAGATGAAGAAATTACAGAAACAAGCATCCCCATCAAAGAGGCAAGCAAAGAGTGGCTGATGTACTTTGATGGTGCCTTCTCGCTGCAAGGCGCCGGTGCAGGCGTACTGCTTGTCGCACCCACCGGAGAGCACCTCAAGTACGTAGTCCAGATGCACTTTCCCAAAGAGCAAGCAACCAACAATACTGCAGAGTATGAAGGATTGCTTGCCGGTCTTAGAATCGCAGCAGACCTTGGGATTAAGAAGCTCATTGTCAGGGGTGACTCACAGCTTGTCGTCCGACAAGTGAACAAGAACTACCAGAGTCCGTTGATGGAAGCATATGTTGATGAAGTGAGGAAGCTAGAAGAGCACTTTGACGGCCTACAAATGGAGCATATCCCAAGAGCTCACAATGATATTGCTGATGGCCTGTCAAAGTGCGCCGCACTAAAGTTACCTGTGGAACCAGGGATCTTTGTGCTTAAGTTGACTCAACCATCCATAACACCATCAACTGGACAAAGCAAAAAGAGGAAGTTGGTTTCTGGTGACTACTTTCCGGCAGAGCTCCCCGAAGCCGCCGCCAAGAAAGTCCCCAAGATCAACACCAAGGATGCTGAGGGGCAGTCTGCTTCGGCAAGCCTAATGGTTTGTTCCATTGAAGCAGACGCTCCCGACAAGTTTTGCTCCGGCAAGCTTGCCGGGGAACATCAAGCTCCGGCAGGGCCGCAAGTCCTTGCCGTAGAAGCAGATGTTCCCGCAGCAGCAGATGTGCCTTTAGTCCTTGTTGTTGAGCCACAAGCTCCAGCATGGGCACAGCAGATTGTCCATTTCCTTCAGACAGGAGAACTTCCCGAAGAACAAGAAGAAGCGGAAAGAGTAGCCCGGCAATCAAGTATGTACCAGTTTGTCAATAGCATACTGTACAGAAGAAGACTCAACGGTGTGAAATTGAAGTGTATTCGCCGAGAAGATGGACAAAAGCTGTTGGCAGAGATACATGGAGGCATATGTGGCCACCACATAGGCGCAAGAGCACTTGCCGGCAAAGCTTTCCGGCAAGGTTTCTTTTGGCCGACAGCCCTCCAGGATGCAACTGCACAAGTAACCAAGTGTGAAGCGTGCCAGTTCCACTCCAAACAGATACACCAGCCAGCTCAAGCTCTCCAGACGATACCTTTATCCTGGCCATTTTCGGTCTGGGGGCTCGATATCATCGGCCCCTTCCCCCGAGCTGTCGGGGGCTTTGAGTACTTGTACGTCGCAATCGACAAGTTCACAAAGTGGCCGGAAGTGCAGCCAGTGAGGAAGGTGACAACACAGTCAGCAGTCAAGTTCTTCAGGTCGATTGTTTGCCGTTTCGGGATCCCTAACAGGATCATCACCGACAACGGCATGCAATTCACGAGCCGCACCTTCATGCAGTACGTCCAAGACCTTGGCGCCAAGGTCTGCTTCGCTTCTGTTGCTCATCCAAGAAGCAACGGTCAAGCAGAGAGGGCAAATGTTGAAGTGCTGCACGGACTCAAGACCAGAACTTTCGACAGGCTGTACAAGTGCGGAAGGAACTGGATCGAGGAGCTGCCGGTGGTTCTTTGGTCGATCAGAACGACGCCAAATCGAGCCACTGGCCAGACACCTTTTGCTCTAGTCTATGGAGCAGAGGCAGTTCTCCCCACGGAACTCGTATACGAATCACCTCGAGTGCTCGCTTATGATGAGCTTGAGCAAGAACAGCTGCAGCAAGACGACGCGCTGCTCCTCGAGGAAGATCATCTTCAGGCTGATGTACGAGCTGCTCGATACCAGCAAGCTTTGCGCCGCTATCATAGCCGCAAAGTTAAAGCCAGAAGCTTCGAGGAAGGCGACCTTGTTCTTCGGCGCGTTCAGTCCGCCAAGAATTCCAACAAGTTGACGCCGAAGTGGGAAGGCCCTTATCGGGTGAGACGAGTCACAAGGCCTGGCGCTGTCCGCTTTGAGACCGAAGATGGCATTCCAGTGAGCAATTCCTGGAACATAGAACATCTTCGTAAGTTTTTCCCATCAGGCGCGGTTGCCGGAACCTGTTCCGGCAACCACCTTTTGTATAAGTCTTGCCGCTGTTGCATGTAATCCTTTGTACAAAGCCGGGCGCAGACCCCGTGCATAAGTAAAACCCCATGTGCTCCGCACAGCTTGTCCATTTCATGCGTTAGTTCCTTTCTTGCATATGATTATCTAACACTTTGTGCAGCACTTACATCCGATAGGCAGTAACGAGCAGAAGAGCTCCATATTATTATTTTCTCTTCTTTCTTTTTATTTTAAAGGAAAAGAAGGTTCTCCCGCACACAAGTTTGCCGGGGGGGAAAGGAGAAGATTGTGGTATGGGCCAGGCGTCGTTCAAGCGAAGACTTGCCTTACCGGGAAGCAAATGACAGAAAAGCTAAGTTGCCAAAGTTTGAGCAATCACTTTTTAAATTTTTGAGTTATTTTCCTCGAATGACCCTGCTTTGTATGGAAAACCTGTGCGCGGAGGAACCAACTCGTGGCTAGTTGCGCCCTTACTTTGTTTCGAGTCCGCTCAACAGCTTAAGCGTGCTGCATCTAGTCGCGACAAGGTTTCTTGTCGGAAGCAGCGCCGCCAGCAGGCTGCTGAAGTTCCGCACTCAGCGCTCGCGGCTCGGGCGCCTGCGCCGACAAGTTCCCTAGAAGCGTAGGGTGAAAACATACAAAGGAAGGAATCTAGTAGCGGAAATAACATTGCAATTGATAGACAGAAATAAAGTTATATTACAAAGATAACTTGTCGCAGCTCGAACAGACTGTTCTCATAACATGACTAGCAGCGACAAGGGAAAAGAAGAAATGGGCGGCCTAATCCACGCGTCCGCCCTCGACTCGCTTGATCTCGCTCACTTTGTCCACAATGGGTGCGACAAGGGCCTTGAGTGCATCCAGATCGGCGTCAGGCGGCAAGGATCGGAGGACGTTGGTGAAGCTGAGGCCTGGATTGCGGAAGGCTACCTTCATCAGCACCTTCTGGAGAACTCCGGCGCAGATTTTGCGTGACTCGTCGGCCAGCTGCTTCGGGATCCTCTCCCGGAGCCGCTGGAGTGCCGTCGCCACGCCCTTGAAGAATAAGCTGAGCTTGGCGCTGGGTTGAAGGCTTTCGTCGGAAGGATACCCAAAATCCTCCATCCCCAGCTGCGCCAGCTCCTCGTTGATGATGGCGGCAGTGTTCACCAGACCCTCGGTCCAGTGCTCCACTGTGTCTCTGAACGAGTTTTGGGTGACTGCAATGCTCTCCAGCAGCGCCGCGTCAGCCTTGACCTTCTCCGACAAGGTCTTCTCCCGCTCCTTGACGGCCTCCAGCGTCTGCGTCGGCGTGGCCAGCTTCAGCTCCAGGTCTGCTTTGGAATCCTTGGCGGCACTGAGCTTCTTGCCCCTCTCGGCGAGAAGGCCTTGCAGCTCACCGTGGGCGGCAGCATCCTTCTCGCGCTCACGCTTGAGCGCGGCAAGCTCCTCGCCGCTCTTCCCAATATCGGCCTCCAGCCGCGCCACCTTCTCCTCTAGCTCTTTCTTGGCGGCCTCTGCAGTTGCCACGGCATCCTTTGCCTCCTTGAGCACCCCGCCAAGTGCTCGCTGCGCTCGGCAAGCTCTTCCTCGTAGCTGTCGAGGTGGGCCTTCCGCTGCACTAGTTCACCTTCTCGCGTGGACTGCCTCTCGGCAGCCAGCCTTTGTTCCTCTTCAGCCTCGGCCTTCTCGAGAAGAAAGGTCGTGCGCTCTTCGTCGACTCGCTCCCGCTCCTGCGCCAGGGACCGGAGAGCTTCTTGATTTTGGCTCCGGAGCTCTTCCGCGCGCTTTTCCATGTCAACTCCCGCCTTCGCGACAAGCGCTTCCCGGGAAGCCAGCTTGGCTTGTCGAGTGCGGTAGAGTGACAGCAGCTTCCGAGCAGCTGCTCCTCCTCAGGCTCGCCACTGCTGCTGCCGGGCGCGTCAACCAATGACAGTCCGGCAGAGGCGAGCACCTCCCCGTCAAAAGTCTCCCCCTCGACCGGCGCCCTAGAGCTCGACGCCCAGGGTAGCTTGATGAAGATGTTGTCACTGGCCTGCAAGTAGGCGCCGGGCTGGGGCTCCTCGGAGCCCGGCTCCGCAGAAGCGGCAGAGGGTTCGGCAGTCGGTGCAGCGCCCGGTGCTCCTGCGGCCTCAGGGTCGTCAGTGCGATCGCCCGACCCCTCGCCGGCTTCCGCAGTAGCAGCCCCGGCGGCCTCCTTGCCGGCGGTCTCATCAGCACCGGCACCTTCCTCGCCGGTGCCCTCTATCTCCATTGGCTCAGCCGAAGATGGGTCTGAAGAACGAAGAAGGGAGGAAAATCAATCAAAAAACCAAGAAAGGAAAAACAAAAGAAGCAGAACCCAAGGGAAAGTTTCTGGGCAAGTGGATTACCTGCGCCAAGATCTTCAGTTGCGGCCTCGGTCGCCGCAGGATCAGCAGTGTCGTCCCTTGCCGGAGAGTCCCCCCTTGCCGGAGAACGCTCCCTTGCCGGGGACTCCTCCCTTGGCGGCGCAGTCGAAGCAGGTGGCACTTCGGGGCCAGCCTCTGGGCGCTCCTGATGAGGCTGCTCTGCTCCTACACAAGTCAACAAGCAAGATATCAACAAAGGAAAAAGCACTCAAGCGCGCCCGGCAGCAAAAGGCTAAACTATGAGCTTACGCTGGCGGCTGCGCTGGGGGCTGCTCCGAGGGGTGATTGCCGGGTCCGTCAAGGTGGTCTCGGGCCCACCTCCTGCTGACGCGATGGGGTCATCCTCGATGACGATCACCACGGCCTTGGCCCTCTTCGCTACTCTCTGGGCCAGTGTTCTGAAAAGAAAAGAGTCTAGATTGGAGCAAGTCAGATACAAGATATAAACAGCAAGATTGAAGGATTATAAGAGCACCAAAGAAACTCACTCTTCTTCCTCCTCGTCGGAGCTGAGCGCGGAGAGATCGAAGTCCGGCCCTCCTCTGGTGCAGCGAGGTGGAGGAGTAGGGTCCCTTGCCCGCTTGGCGGGGGCAGTGGCAGTGGCCCGGGAAGATCCCGCTCCAGTTGCTGCTGTTGCGTGAGGCGCTCCCACGGCAACATTGCTTGCCGCGGTAGAGCGCGTCGTGCGGCTCGGTGGCTGTGGAGCCGGCTGCCGCCCCGCCGCGTCCCCGGCCCTGCGAAGGCGCCTCCTTGGCGGGGTCGGGGGCTCCTCCTGCGGCAAGCTCTCTGAGGGCTCAGCCTCCTCCTCGCCGGCCTCGCTCGACTTGGCTTCAGAACCGGCAGGCTCCACCTCGCCCATGAACTCCGCGCGTTCGGCAAGGTTTGCCGCCTCTGCAGCCTCTGCCTCCTCCACAGTAAACCCAAACACACCCACAGCAGCTGCGGCCGCAGCCTCTTCCGCCCTGGTAGCGATGAGCTGCAGCTCCTCGTCGGTGGTGTCACGGGTGAGGCTCTTCTGCTCGTCAGCGCGGACCGGCAATTCCTCCAAGGTGTCGAAGAACGCTCGCACAACGTCGTCCGCAGGCTCTTGCCAAGTTGGGACGATGTCGTGTGAATCGCACAACGGCATCATGGCGCGGATCCGGTCAAGCGAAGAGTTATTGCACAAAGGAACTACGCCCCTCGGCAGTGTGAATGGGTGCTGGGGGTCGCGTTTGAATAATTCCAAGAGCATTGCATCCAACTCCAAGACAGTGAAGTTGTAGTTGAGGCCCGGCCGCAGCCTCATGATGTCCGCCGAATTCTTAAATTCCCAGGCGGGCCTCCTCCTCTCCTGCAGGGGGGCAATGCGGCGGCGGAGGAAATCTGCCCCGACAGCACCTACGGTGAGCCCGGCAAGCCTGAGGCGAAGAATCCTAGTGATGGCGATCTTCAGCCTCTCATCTTCCGGGGCCACGTTGCTCCAGTCATTGCCGCGCACTATTGGAGTTTGGCGCACGGCGGTGAAGGGCTGCGGATCCTCCTCGACGATCCAACACCACTCCGCTCTCCACTCCTCCCACTTGCTGCGGAGCTCACCCTCCAAGTATGCATCCTTCTTGCCGACTCTCGAGATCCAAGCAATCCCTCCGGCAAGCGGCTCTCCTCTCTCTACCCGAGGCATGAAGTAATGGCGGAAAAGGGCTACACTAGGGTGGACTCCGACAAAGTTTTCGCACAAGTGTGCGAAAACTGCCATGGTCAGGACAACATTGGGGGTGAAGTCAAGGAGGCGGAAGCCATATGTGTTCATAATATCACAGAAGAACTCCGAGAAGGGCGGGCAGAGCCCGCAATAGAAGAATAGTGGGAAGAACGGGTACCCATTTGGAGCCGACTCCGAGGCAGCGGCCGGGAGTACCCTCGTGCGCGGATGCGCACGCGTCTCCATCGCCCAAAAGAGGTAAAAGTACTCCCTCAGCTCCTGCACACCGAGCTGGGGGGTGAGGATCGCCCGCTCCTTCCGCAGCGCCGCGAGCCGCTGCGCCTCAGCCGACTTCACACCCTTTCCCTTGTCGGCTTTCGGGGCCATGGCGGAGGTGGTGGGGAAGGTCGACAGCGTGGTGATGCTGGTGGCAATGGGGGGGGCGGAACGCTGCTCTCTCGGCTTCGAGAAGAAGGGGGGAGCGGCGGAGTTTGTGAAGAAGGAGTAGCAGCAACCAGCGAGGGGGGAACGAACTGCCCCTGTTTCCTCTGCTTATAAAGAGGGACGGGGCGGACGTTTCGGCCTTCCAAATAAACAACCACCCACGATCTCTCCCACGATGCCGCATTCAACGCGTGCCGTTATGGGAGAGTGCGGTGGATACGGAACAAGATTTGGCGTGGCCCAGCCCGCGTGTGCCCGTGCCCTGTCTTGGGCCTGGCCCAACAGCGCTTGGCACCGTGTCTGGCCCAGGCCCGGGGGCTCCTGTCGGTGTACTAGAATAGGGGTACCCTAGTACCCCGAACTTGTGCACGGGCAGTTGCAGCACCCCGCGGCAAAGGCTTGCCGGGCGAACGCCAAGATCCCCCAAGGTTCCCTTGGAGCCATCCAAGAACAAAGTATTTAAGCTAAGGAGACAAGACCCCGGCAAGAGGAGCTTGCCGGGAAGGCCAACCAAGGCGCTCCAAGGAACTTGCCGCGACGCGCCACGCGCTCCGGCAAGGCAGCAAGCCCCCGGCAAGAGGAGCTTGCCGGGAAGACTAAACAAGGTACCCCGGGGCCCGGTGAGCAACGAGCTTCTGGACCCGGCAAGATAACAACACCAGCAAGGCGCTTGCCGCGGCAGGCGACCACTCTACGCCCATGCTCCAGCGCATCCACCAACGTGTCGCTCTGGGGGCCTCTCCGGGCGTGCGTGGCGGGAGGCTATGCAGCCAGCAGTGCGCAGTGGCATGCGAAGCTGACAAGATCGCCATCGTGGCGAACGGTGGCGCCCCTAACGGTCCTTTTCTGCACTGTTCGGGCGACTCAGACGGGCATTTAATGCCCTTGTCCCCTGCCGTCAGGGTTAGGTAGGGTGCACTGTACAAGCAACTGTATCAACTACCTCACTTTTTACGTTTTTACCCTCCTCTGCGTTACCACCTGTCGGTGACCCCTTTAGCGTATAAAAGGAGGCCCATGCGCAACGTAGAAGGGGTTCGGTTCGGAGCCTCACACAGTCGGCTTTGATCCATTCGTAGCCTAGAAAACATCACTCTCTCGCTCGAGAGCAAGAACAGCTCTCAATACAATCAGACAAGCAGCAATAGGAGTGTTATCTCTCCGGAGAGCTCCGAAGCTGGGTAAACTGCTCGTGTGCCTCGCCTCGATCTGCTCTTCGTGCGACCTCCGCCACCCGCCGAACCGAAAGGGGCCCGGTCCGCCGGCCCCATAGGTGTTCGTGGATCAGTTCTCCCCGACAATCTCCATAGCCCGTTGATTATCCTCGTCAATGTGAGACTTTCTCCTTTTTTGTCTTCTCCACACAATCCCCATCATCATATTCTACTCCACCCATAGTGCTATATCCATGGCTCACGCTCATGTATTGCGTGAAAGTTGAAAAAGTTTTAGATTATTTAAGTATAGAACAATTGCTTGGCTTGTCATCGGGGGTGTATAAGATGGGAGCATTTTTGTGTCATGAAAATGAAGCATAGCCTAACTATATGACTTTGTAGGGATGAACTCTCTTTAGCCATGTTATTTTGAGAAGACATGATTGCTTTGATTAGTATGCTTGAAGTATTACTATTTCTTATGTCAATATGAACTTTTATTTTGAATCATTTGGATCTGAACATTCATGCCACGATAAAGAAAATTACATTGAGAATTATGCTAGGTAGCATTCCACATCAAAAATTCTGTTTTTATCATTTACCTACTCAAGGACGAGCAGGAATTAAGCTTGGGGATGCTTGATACGTCTCCAACGTATCTATAACTTTTGATTGTTCCATGCTATTATATTACCCGTTTTGGATGTTTATGGGCTTTACTTTACACATTTATATCATTTTTGGGACTAACCTACTAACCGGAGGCCCAACCTGTATTGCTGTTTTTTTTGCCTATTTCAGTGTTTCGAAGAAAAGGAATATCAAACGGAGTCTAAACAGAATGAAACCTTCGGGAGCATGATTTTTGGAATGAACGTGATCCAGAGGACTTGGAGTGCAAGTCAAGAAGCAGTCGAGGCGGTCACGAGGGTGGAGGGCCCCCCCCCCTTCTGGGCGCGCCCCCTATCTCATGGGCCCCTCGGGCGTCCACCGACCTACTTCTTCCTCCTATATATGTTGGAAATATGCCCTTGAGCCAATAATAAAATGGTTATTATTATATTTCTTTGTTCATGATAATTGTCTATTATTCATGCTATAATTGTGTTATCCGGAAATCGTAATACACGTGTGAATACATAGACCACAACATGTCCCTAGTAAGCCTCTAGTTGACTTGCTCATTGATCAACAGATAGTCATGGTTTCCTGACTATGGGCATTGGATGTCATTGATAACGGGATCACATCATTAGGAGAATGATGTGATGGACAAGACCCAATCCTAAGCATAGCTCAAAGATCGTGTAGTTCGTTTAGCTAGAGATTTTCCAATTGTCAAGTATCATTTCCTTAGACCATGAGATTGTGCAACTCCCGGATACCGTAGGAGTGCTTTGGGTGTGCCAAACGTCACAACGTAACTGGGTGACTATAAAGGTGCACTACGGGTATCTCCGAAAGTGTCTGTTGGGTTGGCATGAATCGAGACTGGGATTTGTCACTCCGTATGACGGAGAGGTATCTCTGGGCCCACTCGGTAATGCATCATCATAATGAGCTCAATGTGACCAAGTGTCTGGTCACGGGATCATGCATTATGGTACGAGTAAAGTGACTTGCCGGTAACGAGATTAAACGAGGTATTGGGATACCGACGATCAAGTCTCGGGCAAGTAACATACCGATTGACAAAGGGAATTGTATACGGGGTTGATTGAATCCCCGACATCGTGGTTCATCCGATGAGATCATCGAGGAGTATGTGGGAGCCAACATGGGTATCCAGATCCCGCTGTTGGTTATTGACCGGAGAGGCGTATCGGTCATGTCTGCATGTCTCCCGAACCCGTAGGGTCTACACACTTAAGGTTCGGTGATGCTAGGGTTGTAGAGATATTAGTATGCAGCAAACCGAAAGTTGTTCGGAGTCCCGGATGAGATCCCGGACATCACGAGGAGTTCCGGAATGGTCCGAACGTGAAGAATTATATATAGGAAGTGCAGTTTCGGCCATCGGGAGAGTTTCGGGGGTCACCGGTATTGTACCGGGACCACCGGAAGGGTCCCGGGGGTCCACCGGGTGGGGCCACCTATCCCGGAGGGCCCCATGGGCTGAAGTGGGGATGGGAACCAGCCCCTGGTGGGCTGGTGCGCCCCCCTTGGGCCCCCTTGCGCCTAGGGTTGGAAACCCTAGGGTGGGGGGGCGCCTCCACTTGCCTTGGGGGGCAAGCCTCCCCCCTGGCCGCCGCCCCCTGGAGATCTCATCTCCAGGGCCGGCGCCCCCCCTGGGGACCCTATATAAAGAGGGGGGGAGGGAGGGTAGCCGCACCCTTGCAATTGGCGCCTCTCTTCCCCCTTGCTACACCTCTCCCTCCCGCAGACGCTTGGCGAAGCCCTGCCGGATCCCTGCTGCATCCACCACCACGCCGTCGTGCTACTGGATCTTCATCAACCTCTCCTTCCCCCTTGCTGGATCAAGAAGGAGGAGACGTCACGCTGACTGTACGTGTGTTGAACGCGGAGGTGCCGTCCGTTCGGCGCTAGGATCTCCGGTGATTTGGATCACGACGAGTACGACTCCCTCAACCCCGTTCTCTTGAACGCTTCCGCTCGCGATCTACAAGGGTATGTAGATGCACTCCTCTCTCTCATTGTTGGATGAACTCATAGATTGATCTTGGTGAATGTAAAAAAAATAAATTATTTTATGCAACGTTCCCCAACAGTGGTATCACAGCTAGGTCTATGCGTAGTTCCCTTTGCACGAGTAGAACACAATTTGTTGTGGGCGTAGATGTTGTAAACTTTCTTGCCACTACTAGTCTTATTTTGCTTCAGCGGTATTGTGGGATGAAGCGCCCCGAACCGACCTTACACGTATGCTTACGTGAGACAGGTTCCACCGACTGACATGCACTAGTTGCATAAGGTGGCTAGCGGGTGACTGTCTCTCCCACTTTAGTTGGAGCGGATTCAATGAAAAGGGTCCCTATGAAGGGTAAATAGAAGTTGGCAAATCACGTTGTGGCTTTTACGTAGGTAAGAAAACGTTCTTGCTAGATCACCTATAGAAGCCACATAAAAACTTGCAACAACAACTAGAGGACGTCTAACTTGTTTTTGCAGCAAGTGTTTTGTGATGTGGTATGGCCAAAAGTTGTGATGAATGATGAATGATATATATGTGATGTATGAGATCATGTTCTTGTAATAGGAATCACGACTTGCATGTCGATGAGTATGACAACCGGTAGGTGCCATAGGAGTTGTCTTTATTTTTTGTATGACCTGCGTGTCATTGAATAACGCCATGTAAATTACTTTACTTTATTGCTAAACACATTAGCCATAGAAGTAGAAGTAATCGTTGGCGTGAAAACTTCATGAAGACACGATGATGGATATCATGATGATGGAGATCATGATGTCATGCCGGTGACGAAGATGATCATGGCGCCCTGAAGATGGAGATCAAAGGAGCAATATGATATTGGCCATATCATGTCACTATTTGATTGCATGTAATGTTTATCATGTTTTGCTTCTTATTTGCTTAATACAACGGTAGTAAATAAGATGATCCCTTATAATAATTTCAAGAAAGTGTTCCCCCTAACTGTGAGCTATATGATATTGGCCATATCATGTCACTATTTGATTGCATGTGATGTTTATCATGTTTTTCATCTTGTTTACTTAGAACGACGGTAGTAAGTAAGATGATCCCTCATAATAATTTCAAGAAAAGTGTTCCCCCTAACTGTGCACCATTGCGAAGGTTCGTTGTTTCGAAGCACCACGTGATGATCGGGTGTGATAGATCCTAACGTTCGAATACAACGGGTGTAAGCCAGATTTACATGCGCAATACACTTAGGTTGACTTGACGAGCCTAGCATGTACATACATGGCCTCGGAACACGGAAGACCGAAAGGTCGAGCATGAGTCGTATAGAAGATACGATCAACATGAAGATGTTCACCGATATTAACTAGTCCGTCTCACGTGATGATCGGACACGGCCTAGTTGACTCGGATCATGTTTTGCTTAGATGACTAGAGGGATGTCTGTCTAAGTGGGAGTTCATAAATAATTTGATTAGATGAACTTAATTATCATGAACTTAGTCTAGAATCTTTACAATATGTCTTGTAGATCAAATGGCCAACGCTCATGTCCACCTGAACTTCAACGCGTTCCTAGAGAAAACCAAGCTGAAACACGATGGCAGCAACTATATGGACTGGGTCCGGAACCTGAGGATCATCCTCATAGCAGCCAAGAAAGATTATGTCCTAGAAGCGCCGCTAGGTGAAGCACCAATCCCAGAGAACCAAGACATTATGAACGCTTGGCAGTCTCGTGCTGATGATTACTCCCTCGTTCAGTGCGGCATGCTTTACAGCTTAGAACCGGGGCTCCAAAAGCGTTTTGAGCAACACGGAGCATATGAGATGTTCGAAGAGCTGAAAATGGTTTTCCAAGCTCATACCCAGGTCGAGAGATATGAAGTCTCCGACAAATTCTTCAGCTGTAAGATGGAGGAAAATAGTTCTGTCAGTGAGCACATACTCAAGATGTCTGGGTTGCACAACCGCTTGACTCAGCTGGGAGTTAATCTCCCGGATGACGCGGTCATTGACAGAATCCTTCAGTCGCTTCCAACGAGCTACAAGAGCTTTGTGATGAACTTCGATATGCAGGGGATGGAAAAGACCATTCCTGAGGTATATTCAATGCTGATCAGCGGAGGTGGAGATCAAAAAGGAACATCAAGTGTTGATGGTGAATAAAACCACTAAGTTCAAGAAGGGCAAGGGTAAGAAGAACTTCAAGAAGGACGGCAAGGAAGTTGCCGCGCCTGGTAAGCCAGTTGCCAGGAAGAAGTCAAGCAATGGACCCAAGCCTGAGACTGAGTGCTTTTATTGCAAGGGAAGTGGTCACTGGAAGCGGAACTGTCCCAAGTACTTAGCGAACAAGAAGGCCGGCAAAACTAAAGGTATATGTGATATACATGTAATTGATGTGTACCTTACCAGTACTCGTAGTAGCTCTTGGTTATTTGATACCGGTGCGGTTGCTCATATTTGTAACTCAAAGCAGGAGCTTCGGAATAAGCGGAGACTGGCGAAGGACGAGGTGACGATGCGCGTCGGGAATGGTTCCAAGGTCGATGTGATCGCCGTCAGCACGCTGCCTCTACATTTACCTACGTGATTAGTTTTAAACCTCAATAATTGTTATTTAGTACCAGCTTTGAGCATGAACATTGTATCAGGATCTCGTCTAATTCGAGATGGCTACTCATTTAAATCCGAGAATAATGGTTGTTCTATTTACATGAGAGATATGTTTTATGGTCATGCCCCGCTGGTGAATGGTTTATTCTTAATGAATCTCGAGCGTAATGTTACACATATTCATAGTGTGAATACCAAAAGGTGTAAAGTTGATAACGATAGTCCCACATACTTGTGGCACTGCCGCCTTGGTCACATTGGTGTCAAGCGCATGAAGAAGCTCCATGCTGATGGACTTTTAGAGTCTCTAGATTACGAATCGTTTGACACATGCGAGCCATGCCTCATGGGCAAGATGACCAAGACTCCATTCTCCAGAACAATGGAGCGAGCAACCAACTTATTGGAAATCATACATACTGATGTGTGCGGTCCAATGAGTGTTGAGGCTCGCGGAGGATATCGTTATGTTCTCACTCTCACTGATGACTTGAGTAGATATGGGTATGTCTACTTGATGAAACACAAGTCTGAGACCTTTGAAAAGTTCAAGGAATTTCAGAATGAGGTAGAGAATCAACGTGACCAAAAGATAAAGTTCCTACGATCAGATCGTGGGGGAGAATATTTAAGTCACGAATTTGGTACACACTTAAGGAAATGTGGAATCGTTTCACAACTCACGCCGCCTGGAACACCTCAGCGAAATGGTGTGTCCGGACGTCATAATCGCACTCTATTGGATATGGTGCGATCTATGATGTCACTTACTGATTTACCGCTATCATTTTGGGGATACGCTCTAGAGACAGCTACATTCACTTTAAATAGGGCACTGTCTAAATCCGTTGAGACGGCACCGTATGAATTATGGTTTGGGAAGAAACCTAAGCTGTCGTTTCTAAAAGTTTGGGGATGCGATGCTTATGTCAAGAAACTTCAACCTGAGAAGCTCAAACCCAAGTCGGAAAAATGCGTATTCATAGGATACCCTAAGGAAACCATAGGGTATACTTTCTACTTAAGATCCGAAGGCAAGATCTTTGTTGCCAAGAACGGGTCCTTTCTGGAGAAGGAGTTTCTCTCAAAAGAATTAAGTGGGAGGAAAGTAGAGCTTGATGAAGTACTACCTCTTGAAACGGTAAGTAGTGCAACTCAGGAAGATGTTCCTGTGGTGCCAGCACTGACAAGAGAGGAAGTTAATGATGATGATCAAGATACTTCGAATCAAGCTCCTACTGAACTTCGAAGGTCCACTAGGACACGTTCCGCGCCAGAGTGGTACGGCAACCCTGTCTTGGAAATCATGTTGTTAGACAACGGTGAACCTTCAAACTATGAAGAAGCAATGGCGGGCCCAGATTCCAACAAATGGCTTGAAGCCATGCAATCCGAGATAGGATCCATGTATGAAAACGAAGTATGGACTTTGACAGACTTGCCCGATGATCGGCGAGCGATAGAAAACAAATGGATCTTTAAGAAGAAGACGGACGCGGATGGTAATATTACCATTTATAAAGCTCGAATTGTTGCTAAGGGTTATCGACAGGTTCAAGGCATTGACTACGATGAGACATTCTCTCCCGTAGCGAAGCTGAAGTCCGTCCGAATCATGTTAGCAATTGCCGCATACTATGATTATGAGATATGGCAAATGGACGTCAAAACGGCATTCCTTAACGGTCACCTTAAGGAAGAACTGTATATGATGCAGCCGGAAGGTTTTGTCGACCCTGAGAATGCTAACAAGGTATGCAAGCTCCAGCGATCCATTTGTGGGCTGGTGCAAGCATCTCGGAGTTGGAACATTTGCTTTGATGAGATGATCAAAGTGTTTGGGTTTATGCAGACTTATGGAGAAGCCTGCGTTTACAAGAAAGTGAGTGGGAGCTCTGTAGCATTTCTCATATTATATGTAGATGACATACTTTTGATGGGAAATGATATAGAACTTTTGGACAGCATTAAGGCCTACTTGAATAACTTTTTTTCAATGAAGGACCTTGGAGAAGCTGCTTACATATTAGGCATCAAAATCTATAGGTATAGATCGAGACGCCTCATAGGTCTTTCACAAAGCACATACCTTGATAAGATATTGAAGAAGTTCAATATGGATCAGTCCAAGAAAGGGTTCTTGCCTGTATTGCAAGGTGTGAGATTGAGCTCGGCTCAATGCCCGACCACGGCAGAAGACAAAGAAGAGATGAGTGTCATCCCCTATGCCTCAGCTATAGGGTCTATTATGTATGCCATGCTGTGTACCAGACCTGATGAACCTTGCCATAAGTTTGGTAGGAAGATACCAAAGTAATCCCGGCTAGGAACACTGGACAGCGGTCAAGAACATCCTGAAGTACCTAAAAAGGACTAAGGATATGTTTCTCGTTTATGGAGGTGACGAAGAGCTCGTCGTAAAGGGTTACGTCGATGCTAGCTTCGACACAGATCTGGATGACTCTAAGTCACAGACCGCATACGTGTATATTTTGAATGGTGGGGCAGTAAGCTGGTGCAGTTGCAAGCAGAGCGTCGTGGCGGGATCTACATGTGAAGCGGAGTACATGGCAGCCTCGGAGGCAGCGCATCAAGCTATCTGGGTGAAGGAGTTCATCACCGACCTAGGAGTCATACCCAATGCGTCGGGGCCAGTCACACTCTTCTGTGACAACACTGGAGCTATTGCACTTGCCAAGGAGCCCAGGTTTCACAAGAAGACCAGGCACATCAAGCGTCGCTTCAACTCCATACGTGAAAATGTTCAAGATGGAGACATAGATATTTGTTTTTTTACTGGATACATAGATATTTGTAAAGTACATACGGATCTGAATGTAGCAGATCCGTTGACTAAACCTCTCCCTAGGGCAAAACATGATCAACACCAGAACGCTATGGGTGTTCGATTCGTCACAATGTAACTAGAATATTGACTCTAGTGCAAGTGGGAGACTGTTGGAAATATGCCCTAGAGGCAATAATAAAATGGTTATTATTATATTTCTTTGTTCATGATAATTGTCTATTATTCATGCTATAACTGTGTTATCCGGAAATCGTAATACACGTGTGAATACATAGACCACAACATGTCCCTAGTAAGCCTCTAGTTGATTGGCTCGTTGATCAACAGATAGTCATGGTTTCCTGACTATGGGCATTGGATGTCATTGATAACGGGATCACATCATTAGGAGAATGATGTGATGGACAAGACCCAATCCTAAGCATAGCTCAAAGATCGTGTAGTTCGTTTAGCTAGAGCTTTTCCAATTGTCAAGTATCATTTCCTTAGACCATGAGATTGTGCAACTCCCAGATACCGTAGGAGTGCTTTGGGTGTGCCAAACTTCACAACGTAACTGGGTGACTATAAAGGTGCACTACGGGTATCTCCGAAAGTGTCTGTTGGGTTGGCACAAATCGAGACTGGGATTTGTCACTCCGTATGACGGAGAGGTATCTCTGGGCCCACTCGGTAATGCATCATCATAATGAGCTCAATGTGACCAAGTGTCTGGTCACGGGATCATGCATTACGGTACGAGTAAAAGTGACTTGCTGGTAACGAGATTAAACGAGGTATTGGGATACTGACGATCGAGTCTCGGGCAAGTAACGTACCGATTGACAAAGGGAATTGTATACGGGGTTGATTGAATCCCCGACATCGTGGTTCATCCGATGAGATCATCGAGGAGTATGTGGGAGCCAACATGGGTATCCAGATCCCGCTGTTGGTTATTGACCGGAGAGGCGTCTCGGTCATGTCTGCATGTCTCCCGAACCCGTAGGGTCTACACACTTAAGGTTCGGTGACGCTAGGGTTGTAGAGATATTAGTATGCAGCAAACCGAAAGTTGTTCGGAGTCCCGGATGAGATCCCGGACGTCATGAGGAGTTCCAGAATGGTCCGGAGGTGAAGAATTATATATAGGAAGTGCAGTTTCGGCCATCGAGAGAGTTTCGGGGGTCACCGGTATTGTACCGGGACCACCGGAAGGGTCCCGGGGGTCCATCGGGTGGGGCCACCTATCCCAGAGGGCCCCGTGGGCTGAAGTGGGGAGGGGAACCAGCCCCTGGTGGGCTGGTGAGCCCCCCTTGGGCCTCCCTGCGCCTAGGGTTGGAAACCCTAGGGTGGGGGGGCGCCTCCACTTGCCTTGGGGGGCAAGACTCCCCCTGGCCGCCGCCCCCCTGGAGATCTCATCTCCAGGGCCGGTGCCCCCCCTGGGAACCCTATATAAAGAGGGGGGAGGGAGGGCAGCCGCACCCTTGCACTTGGTGCCTCCCTTCCCCCTTGCTACACCTCTCCCTCCCGCAGACGCTTGGCGAAGCCCTGCCGGATCCCTGCTGCATCCACCACCACGCCGTCGTGCTGCTGGATCTTCATCAACCTCTCCTTCCCCCTTGCTAGATCAAGAAGGAGGAGACGTCACGCTGACCGTACATTTGTTGAACGCGGAGGTGCCGTCCGTTCGGTGCTAGGATCTCCGGTGATTTGGATCATGACTAGTACGACTCCCTCAACCCCGTTCTCTTGAACGCTTCCACTTGCGATCTACAAGGGTATGTAGATGCACTCCTCTCTCTCGTTGCTGGATGAACTCATAGATTGATCTTGGTGATCGTAAAAAAATATTATTTTATGCAACGTTCCCCAACAATATATACCCACGTACCCTGAGAACATTAGAAGTGACCATGAAAAACTATTTCGACCGCTGTAACCTTCTATATCCGCGAGATCCCATCTTAGAGCCTTCACCGGCGCTCCGCCAGAGGGGGAATCGACCACAGAGGGCTTCTACATCAACACCATAGCCTCTCCGATGAGTTGTGAGTAGTTTACCACAGACCTTCAGGTCCATAGTTATTAGCTAGAAGGATTCTTCTCTCTCTTTGAATCTCAATACAAAGTTCTCCTCGATCTTCTTGGAGATCTATTCGATGTAACTCTTTTTGCAGTGTGTTTGTCGAGATCCGATGAATTGTGGATTTAGGATCAAGTTTATCTATGAGAAATATTTGAATCTCCTCTGAATTCTTTTATGTGTGATTAAGTTATCTTTGCAAGTCTCTTCGAATTATCAGTTTGGTTTGGCCTACTAGATTGATCTTTCTTGCAATGGGAGAAGTGCTTAGCTTTGGGTTCAATCTTGAGGTGTCCTTTCCCAGTGACAGTAGGGGCAGCAAGGCACATATTGTATTGTTGCCATCGAGGATAAAAAGATGGGTTTATATCATATTGCATGAGTTTATCCCTCTACATCATGTCATCTTTCTTAATCCGTTACTCTGTTCTTTATGAACTTAATACTCTAGATGCATGCTGGATAGCGGTCGATGTGTGGAGTAATAGTAGTAGATGCAGGCAGGAGTCGGTGTACTTGTCACGAACATGATGCCTATATACATGATCATGCCTAGATAATCTCATAATTATTCGCTTTTCTATCAATTGCTCAACAGTAATTTGTTCACCCACTGTAATATTTATGCTATCTTGAGAGAAGCCACTAGTGAAACCTATGGCCCCCGGGTCTATCTTTTATCATATAAGCTTTTCATGTACTTTTATTTGAATCTTTACTTTTCCAATCTATATCATAAAATACCAAAAATATATTTATCTTATCATACTATCTCTATCAGATCTCACTTTCGCAAGTGGTCGTGAAGGGATTGACAACCCCTTTATTGCATTGGTTGCGAGTTCTTTGTTTGTTTGTGTAGGTGTGTGGGACTTTTGAGGAGCCTCCTACTGGATTGATACCTTGGTTCTCAAATACTGAGGGAAATACTTACGCTACTATTGCTGCATCACCCTTTCCTCTTCAAGGAAAACCAACACAAGCTCAAGACATAGCAAGGGGCGAAGAAAAGGCAAAGGTTTTCGAAAATCGTTTTAGAAGTGGGGGAGAGGAAAACGAGAGGCGAATGGAGAATAATGTAATGCAAGGGAGAAGAGCTTATGATGGGTACTTGGTATGGCTTGACTTGACATAGATCTCCCCGGAAACGGCGCTAGAAATACTTCTTTCTACCTCTTGAGCTTGCGTTGGTTTTCCCTTGAAGAGGAAAGGGTGATGCAGCAAGTAGCGTAAGTATTTCCCTTAGTTTTGAGAACCAAGGTATCAATCCAGTAGGAGACAACGCACAAGTCACCGAATACCCGCACAAACAATCAACAACTTGCACCCAACGCGATAAAGGGGTTGTCAATCCCTTCACGGTCACTTGCAAAAGTGAGATCTGATAGAGATAGATAAACGGTAAAGTAAATATTTTTGGTATTTTTGGTTTATAGATTGGAAAGTAAAGATTGCAAAATAGTAGATCGGAAACTAGCAAGATATAAATGATATTCAATAATATGGAAAAAAGACCCGGGGGCCATAGGTTTCACTAGTGGCTTCTCTCAAGATAGCAAATGTTACAGTGGGTGAACAAATTACTGCCGAACAATTGATAGAAAAGCGCATAGTTATGACGATATCTAAGGCAATGATCATGAACATAGGCATCACATCCGTGTTAAGTAGACCGACTCATGCCTGCATCTACTACTATTACTCCACAGATCGACCGCTATCTAGCATGCATCTAGAGTATTAAGTTCATAAAGAACGGAGTAACGCATTAAGAAAGATGACACGATGTAGAGGAATTAACTCCAGCAATATGATGAAAACCCCATCTTTTTATCCTCGATGGAAACAATACAATACGTGCCTTGCTGCCCCTACTGTCACTAGGAAAGGATACCGCAAGATTGAACCCAGAGCTAAGCACTTCTCCCATTGCAAGAAAGATCAATCTAGTAGGCCAAACTAAACCGATAATTCGAGGAGACTTGCAAAGATATCAAATCATGCATATAAGAATTCAGAGAAGAACCAAATAATATTCATAGATAATCTTGATCATAAATCCACAATTCATCGGATCTCGGCAAACACACCGCAAAAGAATATTACATCAAACAGATCTCCAAGAACATCGAGGAGAACATGGTATTAAAAATCAAAGATAGAAAAGAAGCCAACTAGCTAATAACTATGGACCCCGAAAGTCCGTGGTAAACTACTCACGCTTCATCGGAGAGGTAATGGTGTTGATGTAGAAGCCCTCCATGATCGAATCCCCCTCCGACAGGACACCGAAAAAGGTCCCTAGATGGGATTTCATGGGTACAGAAGGTTGCGGCGGTGGAAAAGTGGTTTCGTGGCCCCTGGATGTTTTCAGGGTATAAGAGTATATATAGGCGAAGGAACTAGGTCAGGGGAGCCACGAGGGTGGGGGCGCGCCCTCCTGCCTCATGGCTTCCTCATTGCGTCTCCGACTTCATCTCCAAGTCTTCTGGTTTGCTTTCGGTCCAAGAAAGATCATCGCGAAGGTTTCATCCCGTTTGGACTCTGTTTGGTATTCCTTTTCTGCAAAACTCTAAAATAGGCAAAAAACAGAAACTGGCACTGGGCCCTCGGTTAATAGGTTAGTCCCCAAAATAATCTAAAATAGCATATAAATGCCTATTAAACATCAAAAACAGATAATATAATGGTATGAAACAATAAAAAATTATAGATACGTCGGAGACGTATCAAGTCTCAAGCAGGGTGTAGAAGCTCATAATAAAATAGGAGCGGGCTCGATAAGGACGAGTTAATGAGCATAGTCCGAGCTGCTTTAGAAAGCCACCGCCCCTGCCAAGGCTCGATGCGGTGTTGGAGCTTACCCACTGTGGGGCGTAGCTCGGCCACCGTGAGCCGTGTGTCACTAATGGGGATCCCCAAATAAGTGGTGGGGAAGCTCCCAAGCTGACAGTTAAGACGGTCCGTGATGCTCTTGTATTCTTCTTGGGGGTAGCCCAAGACCATCACCGCACTCTTATCAAAGTTAATCCTGAGACCAGACATCTGCTGAAAGCAGAGCAGGAGGAACTTCAAGTTCGTGATGTTGCTAGCAGAGCCTTCTACCATGATAATGGTGTCATCCGCATATTGGAGGAGGGAGAGCCCATTCCCGCCAACTAGATGCGGTACTATGCCCTTGATATGTCCCGCAACCTTAGCTTTATCTAAGATGGTTGCTAGGGCATCAACAACCATGTTGAAGAGAAATGGGGAGAAGGGATCGCCCTGCCGCACCCCATAAAAGGTGGGGAAGTATGGGCCAATCTTGTCGTTGATGTTGACCGCGGTCCGGCCCGAGGAGACCATTTACGTCACGCGTGTCACCCATCGGTCATCGAAGCCTTTCCGGAGCAAGCATTCCCGAAGGAAAGCCCAACTAACCGTGTCATATGCCTTGTGGAAGTCGAGTTTCAGGAAGGCCGCCTTGAGGTGTTTGGCGTGCACCTCGTGGAGTGCTTCCTGAAACACCAGCACTCTGTCAAGGATATAACATCCCTGGATAAAGGCCGACTGATCAAGGTGAGTGATCCGGGCAGCAATTGGGACCACCCTATTGGCGTACCCCTTCGCAAGAATGCGGAAGATGACATTGATCACCGCGATCAGTCGGAATTGGCGGATATCCGAAGCGCCAGTTACTTTGGGGATGAGGGTGATTATCCCAAAGTTGAGCTTGGAGAGGTCGATGGATCCTACATAGAACTCCTCAAAAAGGGCCATCACCTCAGGTTTGATGACCTCCTAGAAGTTCAGGAAGAACTTCACCGAAAGGCCATCCGGGCCAGGTGCCGAGGACGGGTTCATGCCCTTAATGGCCGCCCACACTTTTTGCCTCGGAGAACAGGGCCGTAAGTGCCACATTATCCGCAGCCGAGACACAACAGCTAGGCGGCCATATATCCTGGGCAAGGGCGAGCCCTCCCCGAGGGGAGGCAGAGAATAGGTCTCTGTAAAAGCCATCAACATGGGCCCAAATGGCCTCCGACTGCTCTAGAAGGGTCTCTCTGTCCCAAAGAAGCGGAGTGGAGTTACGGCACTGCCGACCGTTGGCAATGGTCTGGAAATAAGCGGTATTGGCATCCCCCTTGAGGACCCAATTCTGTGTACCCCGCAGGCGCCAGTATGCCTCCTCGTCCGTGTAGATAACCGTGAGCTGGTCCTCCAAATCGTATCTAAGCATCCATTCCTCGGCCGAGAGGCCCGAGGCATCTGCCCGGAGATCAAGGGACTGGATGCCCTCTAGGAGAGCTTTCTTTCGCTCCCGGATGTCTCGGCCCAAGTTGGCACCCCAACCTTTCATGAATTGCCGCGACCGCTTAGCACAAAAATGCCAGGAGTCGACGACCGAGAGTGATTGGTGGGGGGCTTCGCGCGCCTCGCGCCAATGTGCGACCACCGCAGCGGAAAACCCGGGCTGGTTCAGCTAGAAGGTTTCAAAGCGGAAACGGGGGGCCTGGGGGGGATCGTTCTCAGAAGAGAGGAGGAGGGGGCCGTGATCGGAACCAATCCGAGTAATCGCCCCGAGCGACGCTAGGGGGCAACGAATGTCCTACTCAGGTGATGCGAAGACCCTGTCAAGGACCGATCGGGTCGGGTCTGCTTGGCGATTGGTCTAGGTAAACCTGGCACCAACTCGATCTAGCTCGCGGAGCCCCATGTCCGCGATGTAATCATTGAACATTTGCATCCGGGGGAAGTTGATCAAGTTATTGCTCTTATCCTCCTCCGACCGGATGAGGTTAAAGTCGCCACCCACCACGACCGGGAGCTGGGCGGCCGCGACCTTCGTGCGGAGCTCAGCGAGGAAGGCCTTAGAGCGGCTATGATCCGCAGGTCCGTAGACGGCAATGATCTCCCACTTAAAGTTGATAGCCCGCTCAAAGACCTCCATGCTGAAGAAGAACTCGCCCCGGTCCATGCTTCCTACCTCAAAGGTGGTATCCTTGACATCTAGAAGGATGCCACCCGAGTGGCCTGCGCTCCCACTAGAAAGGAGTCAGTGCCAAGCAAAAAGGACGGAGCTCAAATGTTCGAGCTCCCAGTGTGAGAATTCGGTGCACATCGTTTCTTGAATGGCGACAAGTCTATTAGCTCGTTACGCATGTATTAACTTTAAAATTTTATACTAACTTTAGTATTTTTAGTACTCCTTCCGTTCCTAAATATTTGTCTTTTTAGGATTTCAAATAGACTACCACATACGGATGTATATAGACATATTTTAGAGTGTAGATTCACTTATTTTGCTCCGTATGTAGTCATTTGTTGAAATCTCTAGAAAAACAATTATTTTGGAACGGAGGCAGTATTATATAAGGGCCTTGGCACCCGAGAGCTCCCATGCATCTCGCCGACGATATACTACCACTATCACAAAATGAATGAATGAATGTTGCTGAAATGTGACGACAAATCTCAAATCCTTTTCCATGCACGGAGCTACGAGATGGAAGAAGATTCCGAGCCCCAATCAAATTTCGTTAGACCAGAAACAGAGGAGTAAAGAAAGAGGCCACCGACGGGCATTGACAGCGGCGCCTCAACCGCCATTATTGGGACAAGAACGGATTACCAGACGGGTTAGTTTAATGCAGAGCACGAGCCGAGCCAGCTGCGCTGTTTACACTCCATCGCTCCCACGCTGTGCACAGTCGCAGACACAAAGGTGGCTTCCAGGAATAGCTGAAATAGGAGACACCTTTTTCTCTATTTGCCATGACAAGATAGGAGGAGTGGAGGAGGAGGAGGAGCAGCAGCGGCGGCAGCGGCATTGCAGAAGCGCGCTCAGAGAGAGCTCGCGCGCGGGGGTATCCGGGAATGGTGGCGATCTCCACTGATTCCTCTCGGATCTAGAGCGGCAGCTCGGCCTTTCCGCCCCCACTCTTTCTCTCGCCTTCGTCACCGCCGCCGGTGTGGTGTGAGGGCGGCCGGAGAGCGGGGAGATGGCGTCCAACCGGGGGATGGTCGCGGGGTCGCACAATCGCAATGAGTTCGTCATGATCCGCCACGACGGCGACGCGCCCGCCCCGGTACGTTTGCCTCCCCCCCTCTCTCTTCCGGCCTGCCTCAGTGCCTTAATTCGTCGGCGCCATTTCTGTTGGTCACGGCTCGTTCATGCGGTGCGCGTGTCCGCGCGTCGGCGGATCTGGTGCGAAACGCGAGTCGGTGGATCTAGGTTGCGGTGTTAGGTGTAACAGCTCGAATTTTCCCCGATTACGCATGAATCTATGGGGGTGCTCGTGCGTTGGATTCGTAGTTTTGCCGCATTTCCCCTGTCCGTTAATGGTGGCCCCGTTCATGTGAGGAATTGACGAGCGGTGGAGCAATTGGGAGATGTTCAGCGTCGGGGTTATCCGTACCCCCCACAACCCACACACCCACACCCACAACCACAAACTTTTCCTTTCAATGCCATGCCATTCATGACACGGGGATTATCTGTTCCAGACCTCACCCATATATTGGGACCATGTTCAGTATCCACTGATCAGCCTACCTTACCTTAACATCGTGCAATTCATGCTATTCCCGATTGCTGTGTCTCCTAGCAAGCTGTGTAATTTCGCACGGGTGTGTGCTGACCTTGTTTTGATCTTACTGATGCAGGGTAAGGAGGTAAAAGGCGCGGGTGGTCAGGGCTGCCAGATATGTGGTGACACTGTTGGTGTTTCGGCCACCGGTGATGTCTTTGTCGCCTGCAATGAGTGCGCCTTCCCGGTCTGCCGCCCTTGCTATGAGTATGAACGCAAGGATGGGGTCAAATGCTGTCCTCAGTGCAAGACCAGATACAAGAGGCTGAAAGGTTTGTTTCTATACAACATGTTGATTTGTTGTGTGATCTGTATGAGAATTGCATATGGAAGTCTGCTTTCTGCTTGCTTTATATGAGCCAAAGTTGTGGTATACTGATTGTTGCTTGTTGCTCGACATATAAAATTAAACCCATCCACCTCATATTCTTATGTTTTTGTTTATAAATCATGCTAATTGATGTATACATCACTTGTTGACAAAATTCAGGTAGCCCCCGAGTTCCGGGAGATGAGGAGGAAGAAGATGTTGATGACCTGGACAATGAGTTCAACTATAAGCAAGGGAATGGCAAAGGTCCAGAGTGGCAGCTGCGGGGTCAAGGAGAAGACATTGATTTGTCTTCATCCTCTCGCCATGAACCTCATCATCGTATTCCTCGTCTGACAAGTGGACAACAGGTAAATACCTATCATTCAGACACTTGGTTTTTTCATGCATTCTTGAAAGCTGAGCTTGTTTCTTCAGAATCCCTTGCTCTTGTGCATTAATACATTGAAAATCTTTTCCAGATCTCCGGTGAAATCCCTGATGCTTCCCCTGATCGCCACTCTATCCGCAGCCCAACATCAAGCTATGTCGATCCAAGTGTCCCAGGTATATTCTTATCTATCATAAATAGCTTCTTTTGGAGAATTTGTCTGCTTATCTGATGAAAATATTAACATTTCTCTACTATGAATCAGTTCCTGTGAGGATTGTGGACCCTTCAAAAGACTTGAACTCCTATGGGCTTAACAGTGTTGACTGGAAGGAAAGAGTTGAAAGCTGGAGGGTTAAGCAGGACAAAAACATGATGCAGGTGACAAATAAATATCCAGATGCAAGAGGAGGAGGAGACATGGAAGGAACTGGCTCAAATGGCGAAGATATGCAAATGTATAAATAACCTTTCTCCATTATAATCAATGACTATTCTGATACTTTATGTTTCTGAGTTGATTAGGATCTATAATTTTTCTCTTGACTATGCTTTACCTGTAGTGTTGTTGCACTTTGTTGTTCTATTGGAAATAACTCAATGAAACTGAGATATATGTACTTTTGTCTTTGCAGGGTTGATGATGCACGTCTACCTCTGAGCCGTATAGTGCCTATTCCTGCAAACCAGCTCAATCTTTACCGGATAGTGATCATTCTCCGACTTATCATCCTGTGCTTCTTCTTCCAGTATCGTGTCACTCATCCAGTGCGTGATGCTTATGGATTATGGCTAGTGTCTGTTATCTGTGAGATTTGGTTCGCCTTGTCTTGGCTTCTAGACCAGTTTCCAAAATGGTATCCAATCAACCGTGAAACATACCTTGACAGGCTTGCATTGAGGTAGGTTACGACAAATGGGTCTACATTTGTTCATGATTTTTGGCACCATGACATCTTTCATTAACATTGTGTCCTGAGGTGTGTAATCTAATGTTGCAGGTATGATAGGGAGGGAGAGCCATCACAGCTGTGTCCCATTGATATCTTTGTCAGTACAGTGGATCCACTGAAGGAACCTCCCCTGATCACAGCAAATACTGTTCTGTCCATTCTTGCTGTGGATTACCCTGTCGACAAAGTGTCATGCTATGTTTCTGATGATGGTTCGGCTATGTTGACATTTGAGTCGCTCTCAGAAACTGCAGAATTTGCTAGGAAGTGGGTTCCGTTTTGCAAGAAGCACAACATTGAACCAAGGGCCCCGGAGTTTTACTTTCAGCAAAAAATAGATTACCTAAAGGACAAAATCCAGCCTTCTTTTGTGAAGGAAAGACGAGCAATGAAGGTAAGCTACAAACCACATGCTTAGATTGCTCTTTCCCCAAATTCTGCTTGGACATTAACTTAGGGGTATGCTTTGTTTCAGAGAGAGTATGAAGAATTTAAAATACGAATCAATGCACTTGTTGCCAAAGCCCAAAAAGTGCCTGAAGAGGGGTGGACCATGGCCGATGGCACCGCTTGGCCTGGGAATAACCCTAGGGATCATCCTGGCATGATTCAGGTACCTTTTACTTCAATGCGGCTGTCGCTTGAAAATAATGTCAACCTAATTTGAATCTTATGTATTAAACTTACTTTTTGTGGAATTCAGGTGTTCTTGGGGCACAGTGGTGGCCTTGACACTGATGGTAATGAGTTGCCACGGCTTGTGTATGTCTCTCGTGAAAAGAGACCAGGTTTCCAGCATCACAAGAAGGCTGGTGCAATGAATGCACTGGTATGCGTTCTCTTCTGGAAATTTACTTGTGTACATTGCATTGGATTCTATCTGGTTCGTTGCTAATTGTATGATTACATACCTTTTGCTGGTTGGCAGATTCGCGTATCTGCTGTATTGACAAATGGTGCCTATCTTCTTAATGTGGATTGTGATCACTACTTCAATAGCAGCAAAGCTCTTAGAGAAGCAATGTGCTTCATGATGGATCCTGCTCTAGGAAGGAAAACTTGCTATGTCCAATTTCCACAAAGATTTGACGGCATTGATTTGCACGATCGATATGCTAATCGCAACATAGTTTTCTTTGATGTAAGTCTGGTGCTGTCTGTTTTCATCATGACGACAGCACTTTCTTGTCTCTTACATGCTTTTCCTCTTTGCAGATCAACATGAAAGGTTTAGATGGCATTCAGGGTCCAATGTATGTCGGGACAGGATGCTGTTTCAATAGGCAGGCCTTGTATGGCTATGATCCTGTATTAACTGAGGCTGATTTGGAACCTAACATTGTTGTCAAGAGCTGCTGCGGTGGCAGAAAGAAAAAGAGCAAGAGCTACATGGATAACAAAAACCGTATGATGAAGAGAACCGAGTCTTCTGCTCCCATCTTCAACATGGACGATATAGAAGAGGGTATAGAAGGTATGTGCTTGCAATTTTTATCTTACATTTATTCTTGGCATCTGAAAACAAGCGCTGTATATATTGAATCCCTACAACATTGTTCTTCTATTTAGTCTTCCTTTTGGTTCTTGAGATTCTGAGCTATGACTTGCTTCAACTAATCACTCACTCTTTCTGAATCTCATCAGGTTATGAGGATGAAAGGTCCATGCTTATGTCCCAGAAGAGATTGGAGAAACGATTTGGTCAGTCTCCTATATTTACTGCATCCACCTTTATGACTCAAGGAGGCATACCACCTTCAACGAACCCAGCTTCCCTACTAAAGGAAGCCATCCATGTCATCAGCTGTGGATATGAGGACAAAACCGAATGGGGAAAAGAGGTTAGTGTGAGAGTCATAGTTTCCCTCATTCTTTTCTCTAAGTCTATGCTGAGATACGAAACTGGAAGTGAGATTTTCTTTTATGTTGTTTCAGATTGGCTGGATCTATGGTTCAGTTACTGAAGATATTCTTACTGGGTTTAAAATGCACGCAAGAGGATGGATATCAATCTACTGCATGCCACCACGGCCTTGTTTCAAGGGTTCTGCGCCAATCAATCTCTCTGACCGACTTAATCAAGTTCTCCGATGGGCTCTTGGGTCAGTTGAAATTCTGTTTAGCAGACATTGTCCTATCTGGTACAATTACGGTGGGCGGTTGAAACTTCTGGAGAGGGTGGCTTACATCAACACCATTGTTTATCCAATAACATCCCTCCCACTTATTGCCTATTGTGTGCTTCCTGCTATCTGTCTCCTCACCAACAAATTTATCATTCCTGAGGTTAGTAACAAGAAACCCTTTTGCATTATTGTTATCTGAATTATGTCACTTGATATGTTGTTAATGACCACGAGAGAAAAATGTTTTGGCTGATCATAGTTTATATTTCGGCAGAGGTCTCTCCTTCTAGTTAAATCTCTGCATTGCTAAAACCCTTACCATCAGGTGTCTTCGTGTCAGAAAAACTTCTGATGCTCATATCCTTTTTTTTCCCCTTCTGATACACAGATCAGTAACTATGCTGGGATGTTCTTTATTCTTATGTTTGCCTCCATCTTTGCCACGGGTATATTGGAGCTCCGATGGAGTGGTGTCGGCATCGAGGACTGGTGGAGGAACGAGCAGTTTTGGGTTATTGGTGGCACATCTGCCCATCTTTTCGCAGTGTTCCAGGGTCTGCTGAAGGTGTTGGCCGGGATCGACACCAACTTCACGGTTACATCGAAGGCAAACGATGAGGACGGCGACTTTGCCGAGCTATATGTGTTCAAGTGGACGAGTCTCCTCATCCCTCCGACCACCGTCCTTGTGATTAACCTGGTGGGCATGGTGGCAGGCATATCATATGCCATCAACAGCGGTTACCAGTCCTGGGGTCCACTCTTCGGAAAGCTCTTCTTCTCAATCTGGGTGATTCTCCATCTCTACCCCTTCCTCAAGGGTCTCATGGGGAAGCAGAACCGCACGCCAACCATCGTCATTGTTTGGTCCATCCTCCTCGCCTCCATCTTCTCCCTGCTGTGGGTGAAGATCGACCCTTTCATATCCGATACCCAGAAAGCCGTCGCTATGGGGCAGTGTGGCGTCAACTGCTGATCTGCGCCGGAGAGTATCTGCCCCCCTCGTGTAAATACCGGAGGGGGTTAGATGGGATTTTTGTTGTTGTTGTAGATGAAGACGGAGTTTTATCTAAATTATTGCCCCTTTGTTAGTACAGTAGTACCCTTGCCTACGAAACCTGCAGCGTACATTGTGATTTTCTCTCTCTTTTTTCCATTTGTGATGGTACTACCTCTTGTTTGTTGCTTATAGATTATAAATATTATGTCAGAACGTATTTATACTCACTATGACACAAACTATTTATATAAGGCAGCTGTTCATCAACTCTTCTGCTCCTGGTGTCAACCGTGCCAAGGAATATGAATTGTCATGTATCCGCTTGATTGTGATTTTTCTTTATGTTGGTTAAAAATTTGGCATGAATCGATGCGTGGCGATATTTCAGTTAATAATGATTGTGATTGTAGTATTAGCTTGCTTTGATGCTTGAAACACTGCCATTCGGCACCGAGCTGTACAGCCTATGAAATCGAGGGCCATTCCCGAGATCGGAGAATAGCATAACACGGGCTCATCTTCACGTGGATGCACAGTAAATTTTCATCTACACGTGCATGCACAGTAAATTTGTCAAAATCAGCAAAAAGAAAAATAATCAACGAAATTAGATTTTTTTTCCCCGCTTCTGCATCTAAGATGCTTGAGTGCGCATGGTGTGGGAAGGTAACCAGATCCTCTAACATTGAGAAAGGAAGTTAGAGAAGCTACAGTACTCTGACTTTTCTTCTTTCTATCCATCCATATGATCATCGCTAAAACGATTTCAATTAATTTGCAAATTGATGATCTACTGTATACATTTATAGTAATTACATACAAACAAATTGATAGTAAATTAAAATTAATTTACTTATTTATATCTACAGCAAATACCAACTGTAAACAACCTGCTAACTACCTCCTAACAGCCCCTAACTTTCCTTCTTCATTTTACACGAGGCTAACATTGTAGCACCGTGACTTCCATTCTCTATGTTAGAGGATCCGTTTCTAGTGGAGGGTAACTTAGACTAGTAATATATGTTACTGGTCTAAATTACTACCTCTATATTGGGGTTAATATATATGTGGTATTATATAACACTTCTTGTCTTGGTATGTGTGATGTTATCCATACTATGAGAAGAAGTACAATAAGCTTATGTAAGCAGGTTACAAGAGTTGAAATATTATTTTTCTGCTGACATGGAGGGGAGAGATAGAAGAGAAGCCGACTACAGAATAACAGCCACCTGCAGCACGTACTCCTATGCACTATATGAGAATGGGAAGTGGTACATGTATTAATAAAGTAGTATATCTTCATATCTTACTATTGTACTACCTCCGTCCGGAAATACTTGTTGAAGAAATGGATAAAAATGAATGTATCTTAAACTAAAATATGTCTAGATACAACCATTTCTCCGACAAGTATTTTCAGACGGAGGGAGTACTTGTCAACTATAAGGTTAGCTATAGATGACATGGAAACATCATATAGCCATCAGCCGGCTGTACTATAAACCATGCTCTGAGTAACTAGCTACATTACTCAATTCATCTCTCTCTCATTAAATCATCTCCCCATAAGCAAATTTGACGAGTTGATCCCTATGTTACTACTGAAATTACTCCCACTACGGACAATCTAACCGAACCGATGTTTGACCATGCGATAGTGTCTCGCAGGACAACTCAATTTGTATAGTTGTTTTTGGACTTTTTTATATGATTTTTTAAATAAATAGCCATTAGCTGAAAAAGTAATTAATTTTATTATTACAGCAGAATTACAATTAAGCCAACCTACATCCTAACCATATACGCCGGCAGACACATGTGCGTAGGACATACTAAGCCCCATTCCTCGTCCGTGCGACGCCCACGTCATCTCCGACAAATGAGTGTTTCCTTACAAGCTGCACCCCGACGACTCGCTCAACCGCTACAAAGCTTGTTGGGTGGTGTGCAGGTTCTCTCAGCACCCCGGGATTGACTACACCGACACATGTCCGCCAGTCGTCAAGCCCACGTCGATCTGCCTTGTGCTCTAGCTCACTGTAGCAAGCTCATGGCCCGTCCACCAGCTAGACGTGAAGAACGCCTAGCCTTATGACGATCTCGCTGAACATGTCTACTATCAGCAGCTGGCCGAATTTATTGATGTAGCTTGCCCCGATGGCGTTTGTCTGTTAACCAAGTCACTATACGGTGTGAAAGATGCACTCTGCACCTAGTTCACCAAGTTTGCAGGCTGCCTCTATGCTCTCGGCTTCCATGCGACGCGCTCTGACGCCTCTCTCTTCGTACTACATCAGGGCCATGGTGATGCATATCTAATACTTTATGTTGATGACGTTATCCTCACGGCATCCTCGACGTCGCTCCATGTCTCCATTGCTCTCAAGGATCCAGGGCCACTCAAGATCTCCGCTTTCGATGGCGTTCTTGCCTCCGATGCATCCTTCTACCAGAGCATTGCAGGCGCCCTTTAGTACCTGATGCTGTCACTACCCGACATCACCTATGCCATGCAGTAGGTCTTCTTACACATCCATGCACTGCACCAACCCCATTGGCAATGTCCAAGCGCATCTTGCGTTACATTCACAACACACTCGGCTAGCTGCGGGCGCACAATGGAGCCTCTCCACCATCGGACCGTGTCGTCTACACAGACGCGGATTGGGCCAGTTGCCCCGACACCCGTCGCTCTACCTCCAGGTATTGCGTCGTCCTCGGTGGCACACCAATCTCCTGTTCCTCGAAGAGATAACTGATGGTCTCGCGATCAAGCGCGGAGGCTAAATACCGCGCTGTGGCCCACGCCATGGCGGAGTGCTGTTGGGTGATGGCTACGACAACTTCTTCACGAGCCCCCTCCGACGTTGCCAATGCCACGATTGTCTACTGTGACAACGTCTCTGCCGTCTACCTCACACAAAAACCGGTTTATAATCGATGCAAAAAACATATCGAGCTCGATATTGACTTTATTCTCAAGAAGGTTGCTCTCGACCAATTCACTGTACGTGTGAAAGATGCACCCCACGCCTGGTTCACCAAGTTTGCAGGCTGTCTCTGTGCTCTCAGCTTCTATGCGACGCGCTGCGACGCCTCTCTCTTCGTACTACATCAGGACCATGGTGACACGTATCTACTACATTATGTTGATGACATCATTCTCACGACATCCTCGACGATGCTCCATGACTCCGTTGCTCTCAAGGATTTGGGGCCACTAATATTCTTCCTTGGCATACATGCTCCGATCAGGTATTTTTCTTCTTCATTAGGCACAGTACGCCGAGGAGGTGCTCCTGTTGGGAAACGTTGCATGGAAAACAAAAAATTTTCTACGCACACGCAAGATCTATCTATGAAGATGCATAGCTACGAGAGGGGAGAGCATCTACATACCCTTGTAGATCGCTAAGCGGAAGCATTTATCAACGCGGTTGGTGTAGTCGTACTCTTCGCGATCCGATCACGATCCAACCGATCTAGTGCTGAACGGACAACACCTCTGAGTTTAGCACACGTGCCACTCGATGACGTCTCCTCCTTGATCCAGCAAGTGGGAGAGTAGAAGTAGATGGGATCACAACCAAGACGACGACGTGGTGGTGATGGTGGTGGTGGAGCACCAACAGTGCTTCGCTAAGCGTCTCCGGGACGAGGCGGTGGAACGACGGAGTAACAGGAGAGAGAGGGGCGCCAAGGGCTTGGTGTGTGATCTTGGGGCGCCCTCTCCCCTCTATATATAGGTGGAGGGGCATGGGAAACAGCCCCTCCAAGCCCTAGGGCACAGCTAAGGGGGAGAGGGCTTGGACTCCAAATCCAATCCTATTCCTACTAGGACTCCTTCCTTTTTTGCCTTCCCTAGCCACATGGGCTTTTGAGGACTTGGTGCGCCTAGCCCAATAAGGCCAGGGCGCCTCCCCACAACCCATTCTAGCCCTTGGTTCATGGTGTACCCACTTGTGGACTTCCGGACCCCTCCGGAATCCTCCAGAACCTTCTGGAAGCTTCCCGGTACAATACCAAAAAAATTGCACCTTTTTCCGGAACCCAAAATATGACTTCCCATATATAAACCTTTACCTCTCAACCATTCTGAGCCTCCTCGTGACATTCGGGATATCATCCGGGACTCCGAACAACATTTTTTTACCACTCATCAAATATCCCAATACTGCTCTAGCATCAACGAACGTTAAGCGTGCGACCCTGTGGGTTCGGGAATTATGTAGTCATGACCGAGACACCTCTCCGATCAATAACCAATAGTGGGACCTAGATGCCCATACTGATTCCTACATATTCCATGAAGATCTTTTATCGGTTGAACCTTTATGACAACACGCGTAATTCCCTTTGTCTGTCGGTATGTTACTTGCCCGAGATTCGATCGTCGGTATCTCTGTACCTAGTTCAGTCTCGTTACCGGCAAGTCTCTTTACTTGTTCCATAATACATCATCTTGCAACTAACTCCTTAGTAACTTTGCTTGCAAGCTTCTTGTGATGTGTATTAGCAAGAGGGCCCAGAGATACCTCTCCGTCATATGGAGTGACAAATCCCAATCTCGATTCACGCCAACTCAATAGACATCTTTGGAGATACCTGTAGAGCATCTTTATGATCACCTAGTTATGTTGTGATGTTTGATAGCACACAAGGTATTCCCCCGGAATCCGGGAGTTGCTTGATCTCATGGTCTAAGAAACATGTATTTGACATTAAGAAAGCAGTAGCAATAAACTGAACGACCATATGCTATGCTAACAGTTGGGTCTTGTCCATTGTCGGTGTTAAAACCGGCCGATCTCGGGTAGGGGGTCCCGAACTGTGCATCTAAGGATCAAAGGTAACAGGAGGCAGGGGACACAATGTTTACCCAGGTTAGGTCCCTCTTAATGGAGGTACTACCCTACTTTCTGCTTGATTGACTTTGATGAGTATATGAGTTACAAGAGTTGATCTACCTTGAGATCGTGATGGCTAAACCCTATCTAGCCTGTATGATTGTGACTGCCTCTATGGACTAAACCCTCTGGTTTACATGGACACCGGAGGGGACTAGGGTTGTACAAAGTCGGTTTACAGAGGAAGGAAACTACACATACGGATGCCAAGCTTGTCACCCACGCGAAGGAGAGTCCCATCCGGACACGAGAGAAGGCCTTCTTTCTTGTATCTTCACGGCCCATCAGCCCGACCCATATCACATAGGCTGGCTCCCCGAGGACCCCATAATCCAGGACTCCCTTAGTAGCCCCCGAACTTGCCTTCAATGACGGCATTATATCCGGCTTCATGTCTTCGGCTTTGCAAGGCGGGTTCTCCATTGTACTTCGTATAGCTCGGCTTTTATATTAAATACCATAGCCTTCAGCTTCTATGCCGCCGTCGCCTCGACCTCCACGTGTCGAACAAATACGAAGGGTCTAAGAATTTTCGCAAGTAACCCCTTGTCCATATAGGGAAGGCGTCTATTCAAAGAGATTGAATCTCAGATACCATTCCCCACCAGGCAAAAATCCTTAGAGCTTGCCATAGGAATCCATCAAAATAAGGCTGGCGCTCCTAATTCTTCCTCGCGCCCCCACGGTCCTAAAAAAGGCGATTGTGAGAGCTGCTCGATATCCCATGCCCAGTTGACCAAGTTTCAGACACAGGGATATCTCCCTCCCTCGGATCTAGTCCTCGTTCGGGCGGGATTAACTTCCATCAACGGCGAAATCCTGACGGAGAACTTCCCCAATCCTACTAAAGGGGAACAGGTGTGCTTTGTTTCTTTCCTGCTGAGAGGCGTGGGATTTCTGATTCATCCTTTCCTTAGAGGTCTTCTGGAGTATTATGGCCTCCAACTGCACAATCTCACACCGGGCTTCATCCTGCACATTGCAGGCTTCGTTGTTCTTTGCGAGCTGTTCCTAGGCTGCGAGGCCAATTTCGAGTTATGGAGGAAATATTTCTGCCTCGTCCCCTGCTCCCAAGAGGGATCCATATTCGAGGTGGGCGGCGCCGAAGTATGGCGCATAGCCGGAACAGGATACCTGTCCGGCACTCCGAAGAAGGCATCTGAAGAGTGGCCCTCGGAATGGTTCTACATTGAAGATGTTGTTCTCCCGGACCCAATCCGGCAAGGTCTTCCCGAATTTTCCACTGCTCCCTTAAAGAAGCACGCCAGTTGGCATCCCCGAAGCTTTGAGGAAGAAGACAACACGGAGATTAAGAGGCTAGTGAGCAAGATCAGAATACTCGCCCACTCTGGACTGTCTATAGTTGAGGTAATGGCGAATTCAATAATGCGATGCGTCCAGCCACTTCAATTCAGAAGGCTTCCAATGTGGCATTACAACGGGGAGGACGACGAATCACGCTGTGGGTGCAAGGGTCCGGACAATTTTTCCGCGTTGGCTGCCATGTTGGCTGATCTTTACAAAGGGGAGAAGGAAGACTTCACTCGCCTTAAATGCTGAGAAGGTTTATCCATGTATAACCCCATTGATTGGGTAAGTTTTCAGTCATAGGCCTCACTCAATCTTTTTCTTTAATTAAGCTTAGTCGAATTTAATCCGGCTACCTTTAATAGAAATGGAGAAAGGTCGTCGCAGGGATCTACAACCCCGCTCCATAGCCGGAGAACCATAATCGAGACCTAGATCCCGGATTTGAAGAGGATCCAAATATATTTATAGAATTGAAGGAAGGAGTCTTTTATCAGGCGAGCTACGACGGCACGAAAGTAGCCATTATAGCCAATTACCCCGGCCTTGTCCCCTCCTCCCATGTAAGTACACAGGAGACACCCCCTCAAAAAGAGTTTTCCCCTTGCGACTCACCTGCCGCACTGTATCGTGCTCCCAAGGGGCGACACTCATCCCATCTTACTGCGGCAAAGGCATCTTCTAAGAAGGCGACACTCGCACAGGGCACGACTTTGAAAAGAAAGGCAAATGATGATACTGTCAGGCCCTCTCCTTCATCAAAGAGGTATAATTCTTTAACACGCACTCAGTGGATAGATCGAACAATGACGTTTCCTGCTGTGCCATATCGCAGGAGGAGTGTACGCTGGACTGTATCCGAAGACCTAGCCGGCCATGCGCAGGCTAATCTGGCCCCGAACCCTGCCACAAGGACTGAAGGGGATGTGGGAGCAATGCTGGATTTTCATCTCCCAGAGGATTCGGATAATGTCTCCGTCACCAACTCTGAAGTGGAGAGTGCGATGAATCATTGGCGGCGGAGGGCGGCTATGCGTGACCCAAATTTCACCAAAAAGGCATTCAACGCTTTCAGCTCAGCGGATGCTTACATCCGAGCTGCTCGGGATGGACTTGCTGGAGCCACTCACCAACTTTCAAAGGATATGCGGGTAAGGACTTTTTGTGTAGATTCAATAATCATATGCCAGCAGCCCCTGAGTCTTGAAGTAGTTGGCCCAACTGATTGAAGGGTCGTTACATCCTCAAGTACTCACGGAGAAAAATAACACATTATCCAAGGAGCTAGAAGAATGCCGGACTAAGCTAACTGTTGCCACCGCCGAACTGGAAAATTTAAAGAAATCCAAGAAGGCACCTGATGGTAAGTACAATAGCAGCCCAGTAATAAGATTCCGTGCCTACAACGATGTTGCTTGAATATGCATCGTTTCATTGGTAGGGTCGACAGATTAGCTGGAGGAGAGGCTAAGGGCTGCTCAAGCAGACAAACAACATGTCGAAGGGCAAGAAGCCGCTCGTCAACGTGTATTGACACTGACCATTAATGAGAAGAACAAACTACAAGATGCAAATATCAAGCAAGCCGAAGAACTGAAGGATTTAAGGACCCAACTATCAGATGCTTTGAAGGAGAACAGGAAGCTGAAAGGCGGCATATTTAGTATGCTCTTTAACCTGACTTTCACATGGTCTCCTGATGGAAAATTTTACAAGTTCGTTTCTGTAGGTGTGCTGATCGGACGTCCCGAGGGAGAAGTGTCTGGATTTCAAGGCGACCTCCTACAAGAGCTATCCAAAGTGCACGAGTGAGCTCGGAAAGCAATGAGGAACATGGCTAAGGCTTTATGGCCATCCAATCCACCTCCAGGAAGTATGGAGGAGCCCGTGAATTTATTCAAGGGAGCTTGTCGCCGTTTTGAGCTATGGAAGATATCAACATATCGGGAAGGCGCACGAGAGGCCTGGGCCATGGTGAAAACGCGATACACCAGACTTGATCCGAATCATATGGCCCATTCGGACCTCGGGGACCAGATGGACACGAGATTCCTGTTAGCTTAGTGTACGACCAAGTAAACATAGCTGCTAAGTTTTCTCAACAGGATTGCAAACTAGACAACCTATTAGATAGTCTAGAGGAGGAAGAAGTTTTTGAGTCGAAGTAGCAATGTACTTTTATCAACAGACTTATCTCCAGCTGAACTATAAAACAATTGTCATGGCAGACTTTCTGCTTCGACCTCTGAAAGCCGAGGTTTGGAGTGTTTCGGGATATTATACTATCGGTAAACACCAAAGTATGTTCAGAAACCAGGCAGTCCGGTCATATTTTCTTGAACATACAAGTTGTATTCGGGGAGTTATGTTATATTACATTTGATCTTAAGAAACATCTTCCAGAGAGAATAGTTCCGTTAAGAATTCCTCTCCCTGGGCCAGCATGCGTTTTTGTGCATGCCGAAGCTGTAATGCTAAGAATCACAGTACACGCTATAATTTGGGGGCTTATATTGCTGGGAGGGCAGTTCGTCTTTTGTCCGCCGACCAATTATTCCCTTAAGAATGCTAGCTTTCGGCTTCACCCGTCTGAGGTACACGTCCGAATAACCTGGCTGTAACAATCGCAGAGGTGCTCCCTTTATGCCCTAGCCGAACAAGCGGGAACGTATGGTATAAGCACAGGAGCCAGGCAACCCAGCTTGGCAAAAACTTAAGTCATAAAGGTGCATATAATGGTGAAGACAAGACATATATGAGTAGACAACACATATATCCAGTGAGCTTGACGCTCAAAAATAACAATGATAGTACGCTTCTGTGAAAAGAAGCCCCCATGTATTGTGGGGTATGTACATTTGAGGATGTATGCCCCTAAGGTGTGCGGTTTATCCGAACACGAGCGAGAAGTTGTATAAAAACGAGAAGGAAGAAAAAGGTGAAAAGGAAGAAAAGAAGGGACGATGGAAAAAAGTATAAGTGCGAACTTAGGCGTAGAATCTCCGGAGCCAGGCAGCATTCCATGAGTTTGGTTCCAAGCGATTATCCTAAGCATTGCGAAGGCGATAGGCTCCTCAAGTGAGAACTTCATCTATAATGAAGGGGCCCTCTGATACGTCCATTTTGCATCATGCTTTTATATAAATATTTATTGCATTATGGGCTGTTATTACACATTATATCTCAATACTTATGGCTATTCTCCCTTATTTTACAAGGTTTACCATGAAGAGGGGGAATGCCGGCAGCTGGAATTCTGGCTGGAAAAGGAGCAAACGTTGGAAACCTATTCTGCACAACTCCAAAAGACCTGAGACTCCATGAAACAACTTTTCAGATTTAATAAGAATTATTGGGCAAAAGAAATATGCTAGGCGGCCCACACCCTGTCCAGGAGACAGGGGGGCACGCCCCCCCTGTAGGGCGCCCCCTATCTCCTGGGCCCCCTGGTGGGCTTCCGGCTGCCATCTTCTGCTATATGAAGGGTTTTCACTTGGAAAAAATTGTGGGAAAGCTTACGGGACGAAACTCCGCCGCCACGAGGCGGAACCTTGGCGGAATCAATCTAGGGCTTTGGCGGAGCTGTTCTGCCGGGGACACTTCCCTCCGGGAGGGGGAAATCATCACCAACGTCATCACCAATGATCCTCTCATCGGGAGGGGGTCAATCTCCATCAACATCTTCACCAGCACCATCTCATCTCAAAACCCTAGTTCATCTCTTGTATCCAATCCAATCTTGTATCAAAACCACAAATTGGTACCTGTGGGTTGCTAGTAGTGTTGATTACTCCTTGTAGTTGATGCTATTTGGTTTACTTGGTGGAAGATCAGATGTTCAGATCCTTTATGCATATTATTACCCCTCTGATTATGAACATGAATATGCTTTGCAAGTAGTTATGTTTGTTCCTGAGGACATGGGTGAAGTCTTGCTATTAGTAGTCATGTGAATTTGGTATTCGTTTCATATTTTGATGAGATGTATGTTGTCTCTTCTCTAGTGGTGTTATGTGAACGTCAACTACATGACACTTCACCATTATTTGGGCCTATAGGAAGGCATAGGGGAGTAATAAGTAGATGATGGGTTGCTAGAGTGACAGAAGCTTAAACCCTAGTTTATGTGTTGCTTCATTAGGGGTTGATATGGACCCATATGTTTAATGCTATGGTTAGGTTTACCTTAATACTCCTTTTTGTAGTTGCGGATGCTTGCAATAGGGGTTAATCATAAGTGGGATGCTTGTCCATGTTAGGGCAGTACCCAAGTGCCGGTCCACCCACATATCAAATTATCAAAGTACCGAACGTGAATCTTATGAACGTGATGAAAACTAGCTTGACGATAATTCCCAATGTGTCCTCGGGAGCTCCTTCTTCATTATTAGAGTTTGTCCAAGCTTATCCTTTGCTACATAAAGGATTGGGCCACCTTGCTGCACTTTATTTACTTTATTTACTTTTGCTCGTTACTATTTATCTTATCACAAAACTATCTATCACCTACTATTTTAGTGCTTGCAGAGAAAACCTTACTGAAACCGCTTATCATTTCCTTTTGCTCCTCGTTGGGTTCGACACTCTTACTTATCGAAAGGACTAGGATAGATCCCCTATACTTGTGGGTCATCACCCTCCCATTTGGGCTTGAGCTTGTCCTTTTTCTTGTCTAGTAGGCATAAAATGAGTTCACCGACATTATAAGTCTTTGCCCGTACTTCCCTGATTTGATATCACCGAGCCTGCTGTTGGTAGAATGCGGAATGGGCCTTCGTGACATTGCGCTCCTCCTCCAGGCCGTCCAGATTGTCCTGCCGATCAAGCTCGGCTTCTCTCTCTTCGTACATGCGCACTCGAGGTGAGTCATGAATAATGTTGCAAGGCAAGACTACCTCCGCGCCGTACACCATGAAGAAAGGTGTATATCCGGTCATGCGATTGGGCGTGGTCCGTAGACCCTAGAGTACGGAATCGAGTTCCTCGACCCAGTGCTTGTCTGATTCTTGCAGAGATCGCACTAGTATGGGTTTGATGCCGCTCATTATCAGGCCATTAGCCTATTCGACCTGACCGGTTGTCTGAGGGTGATATACGGAGGTGTAATCAAGCTTGATGCCCAAATTAGCGCACCAAGTTTTCACCACATCAGCCGTAAAGTTAGAGCCGTTGTCAGTAATAATACTGTGCAGGACACCATAACAATGTATGACACCGGATATGAAGTCTATAACCGGTCCGCCTTTGGCCGTTTTGACTGGTTTGGCTTCTAACCACTTAGTGAACTTCTCGACCATAACCAGTAAATATTTCTTTTTATGGCTTCCCCCTTTAAGGGGTCCAACCATGTCTAGTCCCCAGACCGCAAAAGGCCAAGTAATGGGGATTGTTCGTAGGGCAGTGGGCGGCATATGGCTTTGATTGGCGAATAGCTGGCATCCAACATAGCGCTGTACAAGGTCTTGTGCATCTGCTCGGGCCATGGGACAAAAGAAACCTGTACGGAAGGCCTTACTTACAAGGGCCCGAGTTGCGACGTGATGGCCACCAAGACTGACGTGTATTTCGTCCAGGAGCTGCCGTCCCTCTTCTTCGGAGATACATCTTTGAAGGACTCCGGTAGTACTTTTCTTGTACAGTTCCCCTTCATGAACTTTGTAGGCCTTCGAGCATCGAACAATGCGATGGGCATCCATCTAATCATCAGGGAGATCATTCCTAGTAAGGTAGGCAAGGAAAGGTTCAGTCCACGGGGCTATTACAACCATGATTTCGTGGGCCAATGGTGTTTTTTGGTGCCCGAACCCCCGATGATATCAGAACTGTCTTCGGAATCTGGGGGTATGATCGGATCCGGAATGGTGTTGCCGCTCTTGTCCTGCCACAGCACGGATGGCTTGAAGAGCCTCTCCACAAAGGTGTTAGGTGGGACGGGGTCGCGTTTAGCACCCATGCGGGCAAGGACGTCCGCAGCTTGATTACTCTCTCGAGCCACGTGATGAAACTCGAGCTCCTCAAACCGAGCTGATATTTTGAGTACGGCATTGCGGTAAGCCGCCATCTTTGGATCTTTTGCGTCCAATTCTTTTTTTATTTGGGATATTGCGAGGTTTGCATCCCCGCGCACCTCGAGGCATTGTATGGCCATGGAGACAGCCATCTAGAGACCATGCAATAGGGTCTCGTATTCGGCTGCATTGTTAGAGTCTGTATACAATATTTGGAGCACGTAATGGACTGTGTCTCCTGTGGGGGATGTCAGGACGATGCCAGCCCCAAGTCGGGCTAGCATTGTGAGCCGTCAAAGTGCATCACCCAGTTGGAATATGTGCCGTATTCTTTAGGGAGTTCGGCCTGTCCATTCGGCGACAAAGTTAGCCAACACCTGAGATTTAATAGCTCGGCGTGGCTTGTAAGTTATTTCAAATGGTAAGAGCTCAATGGCCCATTTGGCAATCCGGCCGGCGGCGTCCCGATTGTTTATAATATCATTAAGTGGTACTTCAGAAGCCACCGTGATCGAGCACTCTTGAAATTAGTGCTGCAGTTTGCGGGATGCCATAAAGACCGCATATGCTATCTTTTGATAATGCGGGTATCAGGATTTGCATGGTGTAAGGACTGTCGATGCGTAATATACTGGTTTTTGAAGTGGGAATTTATGTCCCTCTTAATCTTGTTCAACAAGCACTGCACTCACCACCTGGTGAGTTGCAGATATGTAGAGCATCGGTTCACCGACCATTGGTGCAGCCAGGATTGGGTTGCTTGCTAGCAAAGTTTTTATTTCTTCCAGTCCGGTTGTGGCAGCGTCCGTCCACATGAAGTGGTCGGTGCGGCGGAGCAGGCGATACAATGGCAATGCCTTTTCCCCTAGTCTGGAGATAAAAGGGCTCAAAGCTGCCAGGCATCTAGCTAGTTTTTGGACCTGCTTGAGATCTGTTGGTGTTGCCAACTTTGACATGGCTCGGATTTTGGCTGGGTTTTCTTCGATTCCTCTATTTGAGACAATGAACCCAAGTAGTTTTCCAGCTGGAACACCGAAAACGCATTTTTCTGGATTGAGTCGTATGTCATTTGCTCGGAGGTTGTCGAATGTAAGGCGTAAGTCATCGACCAATGATTCGACATGCTTGGTTTTAATGACCACATCATCTACATATGCCTCCACAATCTTGCCGATTTGCTTTTCCAGGCATGTTTGAATCATGCATTGATAGGTTGCGCCGGCGTTCTTGAGCCCGAAAGGCATGGTGTAGGGCCCATACGGGGTGATGAATGCCGTTGCGGCCTGGTTGGATTCTTTCATCTTAATTTGATGGTATCCGGAGTATGCATCGAGGAAACACAGTGAATCGTGTCCTGCGGTCATGTCAATAACCTGGTCAATGCGAGGTAGTGGGAAGGGGTCCTTAGGGCATGCTTTATTAAGGTCTTTGAAATCGACACACAGGCGCTAGGATTTATCCTTCTTCGGTACCATGACTAGGTTTGCTAGCCAGTATGGATGTTTGATCTCTTTGATAAACCTAGCTTCGAGTAGCTTGGCTAGCTCCTCCCCCACAGCCTGTCGTTTGGGTTCGGAAAATCGGCGCATCGTTTGCTTGACTGGTTTGTATCCTTTCAGTATATTGAGACTATGCTCGGCCAGTCTTTGTGGGATACCTGGCATATCCGAAGGGTGCCAGGCAAAGATGTCCCAGTTCTCACGCAGAAATGCACGTAATGCGGCGTCGACCGTTGGATCCAGCTGTGCCCCAATGGAAGCTATCTTCTTGGGGTCCGTCGGGTGGACTTGAAATTTGACTATTTCCTCTACTGGCTTGAAGGAAGTGGATTTGGGTCTCTTATCGAGGATTACGTCATCCCTATCCACTGTGGAATGTAGGGTGGTTAATTCTTCGGCCTCGAGGGCCTCCGATAAAGCCTTGATGGCCATAGAGGCGGTTTTGTTTTCGGCGCGGAGTGCTATGTCCGAATCACTGGCGATAGTGATAACTCCATTGGGCCCGGGCATTTTGAGCTTCATATACCCATAATGGGGTACGACTTGGCAGCGTGTGAATGCGTCTCGCCCCAGCAAGGCATGATACCCGCTGTTGAAAGGTGCCACATGGAAGAGTAACTCTTCGGACCTATAGTTCTCCGGCGTGCTGAATACCATGTCAAGTTTGATTTTCCCCGAGCATCTTGCTTCCCGACTGGGGATAATACCTTGAATGGTTGTGTTACTTTGCTCAATGCAACTCTTGTCCATTTGCATTTTATTGAGCATGTCTTCATAGATGAGGTTCAGTCTGCTGCCGCCGTCCATTAGCACTTCCATAATTGGGTTTAGGACCAAAGTGGCTGGTGCCCAGACTGAGCGGGATCTTGGTTCTTCATCGGCGTTGAAAGTGATCACCGTATCATTCCAAGGATTTACTGCTGTCACTTGACAGACTTTGGCGAGGTCGCGGAGTGCCCTTTTGTGCCGATTATTTGATGAAAAGGTCTCGAAGACCGTGAATACTTTGAGAATGTTGTCCTTCGAAGAGTAGTTCTCTGGGGTGTTGTTGGTGAGGATACCCTCGCCACTCTTGGCCACTTGCCGGAGTATCCAACATGCTCGGAGGCTATGCGGTGGTTCGGTGTTCAACGTCATGTGAATTTGACAGGGCTTGTCGAGCCATTCCTCGAGGACAGTTCTATGCCCCGTAAAGGGCTTTATTTTATTGTCCATATGATGATGATTAAGTGCTCCGCGAGGGTGCATCCTTTTTGCCCATCCGGGAGATGGCCTAAAGGCCTGTGGTTCCCGGCGGGTTGTCTGGGTTTTCCAGGCGCTTTCCATTGTGCAGTACTTCTGTACTATGTGTGCCAAATCTGCAAAGTACAGTACGCGACGGCGGTTGAGGGCAATGAGGATTTCCTCATCCGTACGATTGTTGCAAAATACTGAGATCGCGTCGTTGTCGCAACAATCTTTGATCTTGTTTTTAACCAGGAGGAATCTGGCCCAAAAGTGGTGGACTGTTTCCTGAGGCTGCTGCCGCACGTACATTAAGTCGCATATATCCGGAAGACCGGAGTTGCTTGGGGAATATTGCTTGTGGTGGGTGGGCGGGCTTAAATCCAAACCCTGACCCACTGTGAAGTACGGATTCTGAAGAATTTCCGAGGTTACAAGCCCGGGCTCCGGAGTGTCCGGTGAGTTTTTAGGCTCAACGCCCGATTCTATGTTCGGAGGACAAGAAGTGTCCTCCCGAAGGTGGGTGTCCGGCTCTCCGAGCTCGGAAATCCGAACATACTTTGTTCTCAACGTAGGAGAAGATTTATTGTCAGCTTGTTCCTCCACAATTGCCACCTGATGGGTGATCGGTGGAGATTTGATTTCTCTCTGATCGAGTTTAAGCCCAATCCGATCATAGTCGGTTGCGACCCCCAGGGCGGTGATGTGATCTAGCAGTTCATTAAGGCCGATACATCTGCCGGATCCATCTTGGCGGATTATTCAGGGCCGACGCGGAGATGATTTTTTGGTGACAGGCTGGGCTGCTTTTGGCTTAATGGCCGAACGAGCACCCATGGGGAAGCTGCCAAGCCAGAGTGTTTGCTCCAAATCTTGGGCTCCTCAGGAAGTGATACTGCCCTTGAAGACAAGGTGAGCCATCAAACCTTCTGTCGACGACACAGAGGAACTCTCAATGAGAGCACCAATGTCGGTATCAAAACCGGCCGATCTCGGGTAGGGGGTCCTTAACTGTGCGTCTAAGGATCAAAGATAACAGGAGGTAGGTGACATGATGTTTACCCAGGTTCGGGCCCTCTTAATGGAGGTAATACCCTACTTCCTGCTTGATTGACTTTGATGAGTATAGGAGTTACAAGAGTTGATCTACCTCAAGATTGTGATGGCTAAACCCTAGATGTCTAGCCTGTATGATTGTGATTGCCTCTACGGACTAAACCCTCCAGTTTATATGGACATTGGAGGGGACTAGGGTTGTACAAAGTCGGTTTACGGAGGAAGGAAACTACACATCAGGATGCCAAGCTTGTCACCCACGCGAAGGAGAGTCCCATCCGGACACGGGAGAAGGCCTTCTGTCTTGTATCTTCACGGCCCATCAGCCCAACCCATATCACATAGGCCGTCTCCCCGAGGACCCCATAATCCAGGACACCCTCATCCATCACATCATTCTCCTAATGATGTGATCTAGTTATCAAATGACAACTCATGTCTATGGTTAGGAAACCTTAACCATCTTTGATCAACGAGCTAGTCTAGTAGAGGCTCACTAGGGACACGATATTTGTTTATGTATTCACACATGTATTTAAGTTTCTGGTCAGTACAATTCTAGCATGAATAATAAACCTTTATCATGAATAAGTAAATATAATAATAATAACAACTTTATTATTGCCTCTAGGGCATATTTCCATCAGTCTCCCACTTTCACTAGAGTCAATAATCTAGTTCACATCGCCATGTGATTAATACCCATAGTTCACATCGCCATGTGACTAACACTAGAGTCAATAATCTAGTTCACATCACCATGTGATTAATACCCAAAGAGTACTAAGGTGTGATCATGTTTTGCTTGTGATAGAGGGTTAGTCAATGAGCTTACCATATTCAGATCCATATGTATTTTGCAAATTTCTATGTCTAAAATGCTCTGCATGGAGCTACTCTAGCTAATTGCTCCTACTTTCAATACGTATCCATATTGAGAATCGGAGTCATCCGGATTGGTGTCAAAGCTTGCATCGACGTAACCCTTTATGACGAACTCTTTATCAGCTCCATAACCAAGAAACATTTCCTTAGTTCTCTTTAGGTACCTAAGGATAATTTTGACCGCTGTCTAGTGACCCACTCCCGGAACACTATTGTACCCCCTTGCCAAGCTCATGGCAAGACACACAACAGGTCTGGTACACAGCATGGCATACTTTATAGAACCTATGGATGAGGCCTAGTGAATGACTTTCATTCTCTCTCTATATTCTGTCGTGGTCGATTTTGAGCCTTACTCAACTTCACACCTTCCAACATAGGCAAGAACTCTTTCTTTGACTGGTCGATTTTTGAACTTCTTCAAAACTTTGCCAAGGTATATGCTTTGTGAAAGTCCTATTAAGTGTCTCGATCTATCCCTATAGATCTTGATGCCCAATATGTAAGTAGCTTTACCGAGGTCTTTCATTGAAAAATTCTTATTCAAGTATCCTTTTATGCTATCCAGAAATTTTATATCATTTCCAATCAACAATATGTCATCCACATATAACATCAAAAATGCTACAGAGCTCCCACTCACTTTCTTGTTAATACAGGCTTCACCATAAGTCTGTATAAAACCATATGCTTTGATCACATCATCAAAGCATATATTCCAACTCCGAGATGCTTGCACCAGTCCATAGATGGATAGCTAGAGCTTGCACACTTTGTTAGCACCTTTAGGATCGACAAAACCTTCTGGTTGCATCATATACAACTCTTCTTTAAGAAACCCGATAAGGAATGCAGTTTTGACATCCATTTGCCAGATTTCGTAATCATAAAATGCGGCAATTGCTAACATGATTTGGGCAGACTTAAGCATTGCTACGGGTGAGAAAGTCTCATCGTAGTCAAGCCCTTGAACTTGTCGAAAACCGTTCGCGACAAGTTGAGCTTTGTAGATAGTGATATTACCATTAACATCTGTCTTCTTCTTGAAGATCCATTTATTTTCAATGGCCTGCCGATCATCGGGCAAGCCCACCAAAGTCCATACTTTGTTCTCATACATGGATCCTATCTCAGATTTCATGGCCTCAAGACATTTATTGGAATATGGGCTTATCATAGCTTCTTCATAGTTCGTAGGTTCGCCGTTGTCTAACAACATGACTTCTAGGACAAGATTACCATACCACTCTAGTGCAGAATGTGTTCTGGTCGACCTACGAAGTTCAGTAGTAACTTGATCCAAAGTTTCATGATCATCATCATTACCTTCCTCTCTAGTTGGTGTAGGCATCACGGTAATAGTTTTCTCTGATGTGCTACTTTCCAATTCAAGAGAATGTACAATTACCTCACAAAGTTCTACTTTCCTCCCACTCAGTTCTTTCAAGAGAAACTCCTCCTCTAGAAAGGACCCGTTCTTGGTAACAAAGATCTTGCCTTCAGATATGTGGTATAAGGTGTACCCAATAGTTTCCTTAGGGTATCCTATGAAGACGCACTTCTCTGATTTGGGTTCGAGCTTATCAGGCTGAAGCCTTCTGACATAAGCGTCACATCGCCAAACTTTATGAAACGACAGCTTAGGTTTCTTGCCAAACCATAGTTCATACGGTGTCATTTCAACGGATTTAGACGGTGCCCAATTTAACATGAATGCGACTGTCTCTAATGCATAACCCCAAAATGATAAAGGCAAATCGGTAAGAGACATCATAGAATGCCCCATATCTAATAAAGCACAATTATGATGTTCAGACACACCATTACGCTATGATGTTCCAGGTGGCGTGAGTTGTGAAACAATTCCACATTGTTTTAAATGAAGGCCAAATTCGCAACCCAAATATTCGCCTCCGCGATTAGATCATAGAAACTTTATTTTCTTGTTACGATCATTCTCCACTTTACTCTGAAATTCTTGAACTTTTCAAATGTTTCATACTTGTGTTTCATAAAGTAGATATACCCATACCTACTCAAATCATATGTGAATGTCAGAAAATAATGATACCCGCCGCGTGGCTCAACACTCGTCGGACCGCATACATCGATATGTATTATTTCCAATAAGTCATTAGCTCACTCCATTGTTCCGGAGAATGGAGTTTTGGTCATCTTGCCCATGAGGCATGGTTTGCAAGTATCAAATGATTCATAATCAAGTGATTCCAAAAGTCCATCCGCGTGGAGTTTCTTCATGTGCTTTACACCAATATGAACTAAACGGCAGTGCCACAAGTATGTTGCACTATCATTATCAACTTTGTATCATTTGGCATCAATATTATGAACATGTGTATCACTACGATCGAGATTCAATAAACCATTTACATTGGGTGTATGACCATAGAAGGTTTTATTCATGTAAATAGAACAACAATTATTCTTTGACTTAAATGATAACCTTATTTGCAATAAACACGATCTAATCATGTTCATGCTCAATGCACACACCAAATAACATTTATTTAGGCTCATCACTAATCCCAAAGGTAGAGGGAGTGTGCGATGGTGATCATATCAATCTTGGAAACACTTCCAACACACATCGTCACCTTGCCCTTAACTAGTCTCCGTTTATTCTGCAACTCCTGTTTCGAGTTTCTAATCTTAGCAACTGAACCGGTATCAAATACCTAGGGGCTACTACGAGCACCAGTAAGGTACACATCAATAATATGTATATCAAATATACCTTCGTTTACTTTGCCATCCTTCTTATCTGCCAAGTATTTGGGGCAGTTCCGCTTCCAGTGACCATTTCCTTTGGAATAGAAGCACTCAGTTTCAGGCTTGGGTCTAGCTTTGGGCTTCTTCATGGGAGTTGCAACTTGCTTGCCCTTTTGAAGTTCCCTTTCTTTCCCTTGCCCTTTTTCTTGAAACTAGTGGTATTATTAACCATCAACACTTTATTCTCTTTCTTGATTTCTACCCAGTCCGCATTATTGCTACCATCATCTTTCAACTTAGTTTTCTCTAGGAACGCATTAAAATACAAGGGAACAGTAGCACGGGCCATTGATCTAGAACATAGATATGCAAAAACTATTAAGACTAAGTTCATGATAAATTAAGTTCAATTAATCAAATTACTAATGAACTCCCACTTAAATTAACATACCTCAAGTTATCTAAGTGATACATGATCCAAATCAACTAACCCATGTCCGATCATCACGTGAGATGGGGTAGTCATCAATGGTGAACATTGATACGTCTCCAACGTATCTACTTTTCCAAACACCTTTACCCTTGTTTTGGACTCTAACTTGCATGATTTGAATCAAACTAACCTGGAGTGACGCTGTTTTCAGCAGAATTGCCATGGTGTTATTTTTGTGCAGAAATAAAAGTTCTCAGAATGACCTGAAACTCCATGGAGTCACGTTTTGGAATTAATAAAAAAATATTGGCGAAAGAATCAACAAAAGGGGGCCCAACCCCTGTCCACGAGGGTGTAGGGCGCCCACTAGGGCGCGCCCCCTGCCTCGTGGGTCCCCTGGACCTCCACCGACCTCAACTCCAACTCTATATATTCACGTTTGGGGAGAAAAAAAATCAGAGAGAAGGATTCATCGCGTTTTACGATACGGAGCCGCCGCCAAGCCCTATTCTTCCTCGGGAGGGATGATCTGGAGTCTACTCGGGGCTCTGGAGAGGAGAATCCATCGCCATCGTCATCATCAACCATCCTCCATCACCAATTTCATGATGCTCGCCGTCGTGTGTGAGTAATTCCATCATAGGCTTGCTGGATGGTGATGGGTATGATGAGATTTACCATGTAATCGAGTTAGTTTTGTTAGGGTTTGATCCCTAGTATCCATTATGTTCTAAGATTGACATTGCTATGACTTTGCCATGCTTAATGCTTGTCACTAGGGCCTGAGTGCCATGATTTCAGATCTAAACCTATTATGTTTTCATGAATATATGTGAGTTTTTGATCCTATCTTGCAAGTTATAGTCACCTACTACGTGTTATGATCCGGCAAACCCCGGAGTGACAATAGTTGGGACACTTCCCGGTGATGACTGTAGTTTGAGGAGTTAATGTATTCACTAAGTGCTAATGCTTTGGTCCGGTACTCTATTAAAAGGAGGCCTTAATATCCCTTAGTTTCCAATAGGACCCCGCTGCCACAGGAGGGTAAGACAAATCATGTCATGCAAGTTCTTTTCCATAAGCACGTATGACTATATTTGGAATACATACCTACATTACATTGACAAACTAGAGCTAGTTTTGTGCCACCCTATGTTATAACTGTTGCATGATTAATTGCATCTGATATAATTATCTATCATTGATCCATTGCCTACGAGCTCGTTTCATATCGATCTTTGCTTAGTTCCTTCTCCGTTGCCACTGTTACGATTGCTACAAAACTACTACTGTTACTTTTTCCACCGTTACCATTACATCCATACTACTTTGCTGCAGATATTAAGTCTTTCAAGCGTGGTCGAATTGACAACTCAGCTGATAATACTTGAGAATATTCTTTGGCTCCCCTTGTGTCGAATCAATAAATTTGGGTTGAATACTCTACCCTCGAAAACTATTGTGATCCCCTATACTTGTGGGTTATTAAGACCTTTTTCTGGCGCCGTTGCCGGGGAGCATGGCTCTATTCTTTGAGACACTTGGGATTTATATCCGTTGATCACTATGAGGAATTTGAAAGATCAAAGAACCAAGATTTTTCCCTTAACTACGAGGGGAGGTAAGGAACTGCCATCTAGCTCCGCACTTGATTCACCTTCTGTTTTGAGTAAACTTGCGACACCTACACCTGCTATTGATTCTGATATTTCACATGTTGTTGATGATGCCACTTCTGCTATGCATGATGCTTATGATGATACTACTTCTCTGCTTGATAATAATGTGCCATTAGGTGAATTTCTTGATGAACAACTTGCTAGGGTTAGAGAGAATGAAATTATTAAAACTGGTGATATTAATGAAAGTGATGATGAAGATTCTCCCCCTAGATATGAGTTGCCTGTTGTGCCCGAGGGTTATGTTATGGATGAAGCAACTACTAGAGACTTTCTTGCTTGCAATGATAGATATGATCTTAAGAAACTGTTAGCTAAGTTGAAAGAAAAGCCTTTGAATGCTAGAATGCAATATGACCCTGCTTTTGCTACTTCACCTATTTGTGTTACTGATAAGGATTATGAATTCTCTGTCGATCCTGAGGTAATTACTTTGGTTGAATCTGGTCCTTTCTATGGCTATGATTCTGAAACTGTTGTGACACATCTTACGAAATTGAATGATATAGCCACCCTATTTACTCACGAGGAAAAAATCCGCTATTACTATATTCTTAAATTGTTTCCTTTCTCATTAAAGGGTGATGCTAAAATATGGTTTAATTCTCTTGCTCCTGGTTGTGCACGTAGTCCCCATGATATGATTTATTACTTCTCTGCAAAATATTTTCCCGCTCATAAGAAACAAGCTGCCTTAAGGGAAATATTTAATTTTGTGCAAATTGAAGAAGAGAGTCTCCCGCAAGCTTGGGGGAGGCTTCTCCAATTACTTAATGCTTTGCCTGATCATCCTCTCAAGAAAAATGAAATACTTTATATCTTTTATAATGGACTAACCAATGCTTCCAGAGACCACCTGGATAGTTGTGCTGGTTGTGTTTTCAGGGAAAGAACTGTTGAGCAAGCTGAATTGCTATTGAATAATATATTGAGTAATGATAATGATTGGACACTTCCTGAACCAATTCCTAAGCCAACTCTGAAGAAAAGGGGTATTATATTTCTCAGTCCTGAAGATATGCAAGAGGCAAAGAAATCTATGAAAGAAAAAGTTATTAAAGCTGAAGATGTTAAGAATTTACCACCTATTGAAGAAATACATGGTCTTGATAAATACATGGTCTTGATAACCCGACATAGGTAGTAAAGGTAAATTTACTTTATAGATTTGATGAAGGTGATATTCCTCGTAATAAGTCTGCTAGTCAATGCTTGGATGAGTTTGATAATTTCATTATTAAACAAGAAAACTTCAATGCTTATGTTGGTAGGCAATTGAAACGCAATGCTTATATGGTTGAACATTTGAGTGATCATATGTCTAGAGTTAAAGGTGATCTTAAGCTTATTAGTAAACATGCTTCCATGGTTACCACTCAAGTAGAACAAGTACTTAAGGCACAAGATGATTTACTTAATGAATTAAATAATAAGAATAATGATAATGCTGTTAGAGTTATGACTAGAGGTGGTAAAATGACCCAGGAACCTTTATATCCTAAGGGCCATCCTAAGAGAGTTGAGCAAGATTCTTAGAGAACTAATACAGATACACCTAGTCCTTCTAAGAAAAATAAAAAATAAAATGATAGGACTATGCCTGCTTCTAGTGAACCTGTTATAGACACACCTAAGAATCCCAATGATATTTCTATTTCTGATGCTGAAACACAATCTGGTAATGAACATGAACCTAGTGATAATGTAAATGATGATGTTCATGTTGATGCTCAACCTAGTAATAACAATGATGTAGAGATTGAACCTGCTATTGATCTTGATAACCCACAATCAAAGAATCAACATTATGATAAGAGAGACTTCATTGCTAGGAAACATGGTAAGGAAAGATAACCATGGGTTGAGAAACGCATGCCTTTTCCTCCTAAGCCATCCAAAAAAAAGGATGATGAGGATTTTGAGCGCTTTGCTGAAATGATTAGACCTGTCTTTTTGCGTATGCGTTTGACTGATATGCTTAAAATCAATCCCTATGCTAAGTATATGAAATATATTGTTAGAAATAAAAGAAAGATACCAGAAGCTGAAATTTCCACCATGCTTGCTAATTATACTTTTAAGGGTGGAATACCAAAGAAACTTGGAGACCCAGGAGTACCAACTATACAATGCTCCATTAAAACAAACTATGTTAAAACTGCGTTATGTGATCTTGGTGTTGGTGTTAGTGTTATGCCTCTCTCTTTGTATCATAGACTTGATTTGAATAAGTTGACACCTACTGAAATCTCTTTGCAAATAGCCGATAAATCAACTTCTATACCCATCGGTATTTGTGAGGATGTGCCTGTTGTGGTTGCAAATGTTACCATCTTAACGGACTTTGTTATTCTTGATATTCCCGAGGATGACAGTATGTCAATCATCCTTGGTAGACCCTTTTTGAATACTGTAGGGGCTGTTATTGATTGCAACAAAGGCAATGCCACTTTTCATGTTAATGGTAATGTGGTACACTTTTCAAAGAAACAACCTCAAGTTCATAGTATAAATTCTATTGGAAAAATTTCAACGATTACTATTGGAGGTTTTGAATTCCCTCTTCCTACTGTCGAAAAGATATATGATATTCTTATTGTTGGGGACATGCATATCCCTGTTGAGGTAACTTAGTGTTATTCGAAAATTCTCCGGTTTCATGTTATTCGGAAGAAGTTTGTTAACAAGACTTGATCAACCTTGTTAGTGGATTCCTTTTGATGAGCATGAGATGGATGAATTTAGAAAGCACAACCTTCTGTACCCTTCTTTTACTTTCTGTTATTTAGATTAAATAAAGCAAACATGGTATTTTCTGTCTATTTTCTGAATTATCCTTGCAATAAAAAATACCCCGATAATAAAAGTTCTCCAAATGCCCTGAAAATTAGATATGAAGTTTTGTAGAATATTTCAGAATTTCTGGCACTTAGAACACACCGGGGGACCCACCATTTGATCACAAGGGTGGAGGGCGCACCCTACCCCCCTGGGCGCCCCCTGCCTCGTGGGCCCCACGTGGCCCCCTCCACTTATTCCAGTACCCACACACTTCGTCTTCCTCCAGAAAAAATCACCCCGTAGCTCAAACCCGTGTTCTTGCTTGTTTTGCTGCCATTTTCGATCTCCTTGCTCAAAGCTCCATTCACAAAACTGCTTTGGGGGATTCTTCTTCGGTATGTGACTCCTCCAATGGTCCAATTAGTTTTTGTTCTAGTGCTTTATTTATTGCAAATTGTTACTGCTGAGGTGACCTTGTTCTTGAGCTTGCATGTCAAATTTATATGGTCCAAAGTAGTTATAATGCATGATATAGCCTCTAGGCACTTGTGGGAGTAGTTGCTATCAATTTTGTTGAGTTTGGTTCACTTTTATTTTGAGTCACCAAAAATTTCAAAAACTTTTAAGAGGAAGAAAATGTTGAAGAGATTGTTGCGAGGCTCTTCGAGCCGAAGCTCGAAGGAAAATAAGAATGAAGAGAATAAGAAGCCCAAGTACAATCTTCCTCACACCACGGAGGCATCACCGACTTCCTCCACGACCAACACGTACCTCATCATGCATGAGGACATTTATGCATACCGGGAGCTGACACGAGTCCCAGAGCCTGAGCCCGAGCCACCTCTTGATCCATATCGGGAGTCCATTTATCACTGGGATCCGGAGGAGCTCGCTAACCAATGGCATCCCGAGGACCCTCCTCAGTACACCGGAGAGGACCACTTTGACCCATGGGTGTAGACCAATTTAGGCCAAAAGCCTAAGCTTGGGGGAGTACGTATTTCTCACCGACATTACATTCATGTTCACACACTCATTATAGTTGTCGGTATTCATACTTTTTCATTGTACTATCCATGCTAGTTTATTTTGTTTTCTTGCTTTCTTCTTGTGTGTTTGACAAACCTTGAGAAAAACAAAAAAAAATAGTTATAGCTTTTAGCTAGTTTACTTTCCATCCTTGTAGTAGTAGTAACTGAAAGAAAACCCAAAAAGATTTCTCGTTCTTCTTTTGCTTGTTGGGAGCTTTCCCATGCAAATAGTTTTATTTTTCTTTGATTTTCTTTTCTTTTCTTTGGGGGTCGAGAGGAGAAGACCACGATGAAAACGATGAGTGGCTCTCATATGCATTATTGTTGATCTAACCAAGAGCCCATATTACCTTGTCTTCTCCTTTGAATTAAATGTTTGTAGATTCCAGCTTAGTCCAATGCATGTGCACTATTATTATTATCCACACCGTTTGGTCGTGCAAGTGAAAGGCAATAATGACGATATATGATGAAATGATTGGGATGAGAAAAGCTGGTATGAACTCGACCTATCTTGCTTTTGTAAATATGATTAGTTCATCATTCCTGATTCAGCCTATTATGAATGAAACATGTTTGCAATGACAATTAGAGATTATATTTATTCATGCCATGCTTAATTAGCTAGGAGTTTATAATGGTTTACCTTGAGTGCCAACATGCTATTAAAATGGTTGTGATGTGGTATGATAGGGTGGTATCCTCCTTTGAATGATTCAAGTGGCTTGACATGGCACATGTTCATGCATGTAGTTGAAACAAAATCAACATAGCCTCCACGATATTTATGTTCATGGTGATTTATATCCTACTCATGCTTGCACTCATTGTTGGTTAATCTTAATGTATGTTCATGACTGTTGTCGCTCTCTAGTTGGTCACTTCCCAGTCTCTTTGTAGCCTTGACTTGTACTAGGCGGGAATACTGCTTGTGCATCCACTTCCATAAACCCCAAAGTTATTCCATATGAGTCCACCATACCTTCCTATATGCGGTATTTACCTGCCGTTCCAAGTAAATTTGTATGTGCCAAACTCTAAACCTTCAAATGAAATTATGTTTTGTATGCTCGAATAGCTCATGTATCAACTAGGGCTGTCTATATCTTCCATGCTAGGTGGGTTATTCTCATGATGAGTGGACTCAGCTCATCATTCATGAGAAATGGCTGGTAACCGGGATGGCCAGTCCCATGCTCAAATCAAATCAAAATAATTGCAAACAAAACTCCCCCAGGATTCTTATTAGTTGGACGGTACCCGTTGTTTCAGACCAGCTGTGGAATGTGCTCGTTGGTGGTGGGGGAGTATAAACTTTACCATTCTGTTTGGGAACCGCCTATAATGTATGTAGCATGGAAGATATCGAGATCTCTTGGTTTTTATGTTGACAATGGAAGTATGCCGCTCAAAATATTATTTATCTCTGTTTCAAAACCTGAGCTTTGGCACCTCTGCAAATCCCCGCTTCCCTCTGCGTAGGGCCTATCTATTTAATTTTATGTTGAGTCATCATCCTCTTATTAAAAAACACCAGTTGGAGAGCACCGCTGTCATTTGTATGCATTGCTATTAATTTACATTGAGTATGACTGTGATTGGATCTCTTTTGCCATGAATTACAATGTCTAGTCAGTCCTTGATCTTCAAGGGTGGTGTGCATTTATGTTTTGCGGTCTCAGAAAGGGCTAGCGAGATACCATCTTATTATATCATATTATGATTGTTTTGAGAAAGTGTTGTCATCCGAGATTTATTATTATTGTTCGCTAGTTGACTATGCCATTGATATGAGTAAACGTGAGACCTAAATGTTATTGTGAATATGGTTAGTTCATAATCTTTGCTGAAAACTTGAATGCCGGCTTTACGTATTTGCAACAACAAGATCAAACAGAGTTTGTAAAAGTTTTACTTTATCACTTTCAGTTTGTCAAATGAATTGCTTGAGGACAAGCAATGGTTTAAGCTTGGGGGAGTTGATACGTCTCTAACATATCTACTTCTCCAAACACTTTTGCCCTTGTTTTGGACTCTAACTTGCATAATTTGAATCGAACTAACCCGGACTGATGCTGTTTTCAGCAGAATTGCCATGGTGTTATTTTTGTGTAGAAATAAAATCTTGGAATGACCTGAAACTCCATATAGTCATGTTTTGGAATTAATAAAAAATATTGGCGAAAGAATCGACAGAAGGGGGCCCACACCCTGTCCACGAGGGTGCAGGGCGCCCCCCTAGGGTGTGCCCCCTGCCTCGTGGGTCCCCTGGACCTCCACCGACCTCAACTCCAACTCTATATATTCATGTTCGGGGAGAAAAAAAATCAGAGAGAAGGATTCATCGCGTTTTACAATACGGAGCTGCCACCAAGCCCTGTTCTTCCTTGAGAGGGCTGATGTGGAGTCTATTCGGGGCTTCGGAGAGGGGAATCCATCGACATCATCATCATCAACCATCCCCATCACCAATTTCATGATGCTCACCGCCGTGCGTGAGTAATCCCATCGTAGGCTTGCTGGACGGTGATGGGTTGGATGAGATTTACCATGTAATCGAGTTAGTTTCGTTAGGGTTTGATCTCTAGTATCGATTATGTTCTAAGGTTGATGTTGCTATGACTTTGCCATGCTTAATGCTTGTTGAAGGAAATATGCCCTAGAGGCAATACTAAAGTTATTATTTATTTCCTTAATTCATGATAAATGTTTATTATTGATGCTAGAATTGTATTAACCAGAAACTTAGTACATGTGTGAATACATAGACAAAACTTATAGTCCCTAGTATGCCTCTACTTGACTAGCTCGTTAATCAAAGATGGTTATGTTTCCTAACCATAGACATGTATTGTCATTTGATGAATGAGATCACATCATTAGGAGAATGATGTGATGGACATGACCCATCCGTTAGCTTAGCATTATTATCGTGTTAGTTTCATTTCTACTGCTTTCTTCATGACTTATACAAGTTCCTCAGACTATGAGATTATGCAACTCCCGAATACCGGAGGAACACTTTGTGTTCTACCAAACATCACAACGTAAAAGGGTGATTATAAAGGTGCTCTACAGGTGTCTCCAAAGGTGTTTGTTGGGTTGGCATAGATCGAGATTAGGATTTGTCACTCCGTGTTTCGAAGAGGTATCTCTGGGCCCTCTCGGTAATACTCATCACCATAAGCCTTGCAAGCATTGTGGCTAATGCATTAGTTACGGGCTGAAGTATTACAGAACGAGTAAAGAGACTTGCCGGTAACGAGATTGAGCTAGGTATGATGATACCGACGATCGAATCTCGGGCAAGTAACATACCGATGACAAAGGGAACAACGTATGTTGTTATGCGTTTGACCGATAAAGATCTTCATAGAATATGTAGGAACCAATATGAGCATCCAGGTTCCGCTATTGGTTATTGACCGAAGATGTGTCTCGGTCATGTCTACATAGTTCTCGAACCCGTAGGGTCCGCACGCTTACCGTTCGATGATGATTGGTATTATGAGTTTATGTGATATGATGTGCCGAAGATTGTTCGGAGTCCTGGATGTGATCATGAACATGATGAGGAGTCTCGAAATGGTCGAGACGTAAAGATTGATATATTGGACGACTATATTCAAACACCGGAAGTGTTCCGGATAAGTTTCGGATAAAACTGGAGTACCGGGGGTTACCGGAACCCTCCCCCCTCGGGAAGCTATTGGGCCTCATGGGCCTTAGTGGAGAAGAGAGAGGGCGGCTAGGAGGTGGCGCGCGGCCCGCCTTGCCCTAGTCTGAATTGGACAAGGGGAAGGGGCGGCGGCCCCCCTCTCCTTCCTTCTCTCCACCTCCTCCTTCCCCTTTCTCCTTGTTGGAATAGGAAAGGGGGGGGGCAAACCTACTTTGTGTAGGATTTCCCCCCCTTGGTGCACCTCCTCCCCTGGCCGGCCTCCTCCTCCCTCCCTCCTTTATATACGGAGGAGGGGGCACCCCAAAGACACACAAGTTGATTGTTTAGCCGTGTGCGGTGCCCCCTCCACAGATTTCCACCTCGGTCATATTGTCGTAGTGCTTAGGCAAAGCCCTGCGTCGGTAACTTCATCATCACTGTCACCACGCCGTCGTGCTGACGAAACTTTCCCTCGACCTCAGCTGGATCTAGAGTTCATGGGACGTCACCGAGCTGAACGTGTGCAGATCGCGGAGGTGCCATGTCTTTGGTACTAGGATTGGTCAGATCGTGAAGATGTATGACTACATCAACCGCGTTTACATAACGCTTCCGCTTTCGGTCTACGAGGGTACGTGGACACACTCTCCCCTCTCGTTGCTATGCATCTCCTAGATAGATCTTGCGTGATCGTAAGATTTTTTTTGAAATTACCGCGTTCCCCAACAGTGGCATCCGACTCAGGTCTGTGCGTACATGCTATATTCACAAGTAGAACACAAAGAGTTGTGGACGGTAATAGTCATACTGCTTACCAGCATGTCATACTTTGATTCGGCGATATTATTGGATGAAGCAGCTCAGACTGACATTACGTGTACGCTTACGCGAGACTGGTTCTACCAACATGCTTCGCACATAGGTGGCTGGTGAGTGTCTATTTCTCCAACTTTAGTTGAATCGATTGTGGCTACGCCTGGTCCTTGTTAAAGGTTAAAACAACACACTTGACAAAAAATCGTTGTGATTTTGATGCGTAGGTAAGAACGATTCTTGCTAGAAGCCCGTAGCAGCCACGTAAAACTTGCAACAAAAAAGTAGAGGACATCTAACTTGTTTTTGCAGGGCTTGCCGTGATGTGATATGGTCAAGGGATGATGTGATATAAATTGTTGTATGAGATGATCATGTTTTGTAACAAAGTTATCGGCAACTGGCAGGAGCCATATGGTTGTCGCTTTATTGTATTCAATGCAATCACCATGTAATTGTTTTACTTTATCACTAAGCGGTAGTGATAGTCGTAGTAACAATAGTTGGCGATATGACAACGATGCTACGATGGAGATTAAGGTGTCGCACCGGTGACGATGGAGATCATGACGATGCTTCGGTGATGGACATCATGAGCACAAGATGATGATGGCCATATCATGTCACATATTTTGATTGCATGTGATGTTTATCCTTTATGCATCTTATTTTGCTTAGAACGTCAGTAGCACTATAAGATGATCCCTTACTAAATTTCAAGGTACAAGTGTTCTCCCTGAGTATGCACCGTTGCTATAGTTCGTCGTGCCGAGACACCACGTGATGATCAGGTGTGGTAAGCTCTACATTCACATACAACGGGTGCAAGCCAGTTTTGCACACGCAGAATACTCGGGTTAAACTTGATGAGCCTAGCATATGCAGATATGGCCTCGGAACACTGAGACCGAAAGGTCGAGCGTGAATCATATAGTAGATATGATCAACATAGTGATGTTCACCATTGAAAACTACTCCATCTCACGTGATGATCGGACATGGCTTAGTTGATTTGGATCACGTGATCACTTAGATGATTAGAGGGATGTCTATCTAAGTGGGAGTTCATAAGTAATATGATTAATTGAACTTTAATTTATCATGAACTTAGTACCTGATAGTATTTTGCATGTCTATGTTGTTGTAGATCAATGGCCCGTGCTACCGTTCCTTTGAATTTTAATGCGTTCCTAGAGAAAGCTATGTTGAAAGATGATGGCGGCAACTACACGGACTGGGTCCGTAACTTGAGGATTATCCTCATTGCTGCACAGAAGAATTACGTCCTGGAAGCACCATTAGGTGTACCACCCGCGCCCGCAACTGCAGACATTGTGAATGCCTGGCAGACGTGTGTTGATGACTACTCGGTAGTTCAGTGTGCCATGCTTTACGGCTTAGAACCGGAACTTCAATGACGTTTTGAACGTCATGGAGCATATGAGATGTTCCAGGAGTTGAAGTTAATATTTCAAGCAAATGCCCGGATTGAGAGATATGAAGTCTCCAATAAGTTCTACAGCTGCAAAATGGAGGAGAATAGTCCTGTCAGTGAACACATACTCAGAATGTCTGGGTACCATAATCACTTGACTCAACTGGGAGTTGATCTTCCAGTTGATTGTGTCATTAACAGAGTTCTTCAATCACTGACACCAAGCTATAAAGGCTCCGTGATGAACTATAATATGCAAGGGATGAACAAGTCTATTCCTGAGCTCTTCGCGATGCTAAAGGCCGCGGAGGTAGAAATCAAAAAGGATCATCAAGTGTTGATGCTCAATAAGACCACTAGTTTCAAGAAAAAGGGCAAAGGGAAGAAGGGGAACTTCAAGAAGAATGGCAAAAAGGTTGCTGCTCAAGAGAAGAAACCCAAGTGTGGACCTAAGCCTGAAACTGAGTGCTTCTACTTCAAAGGGACTGGTCACTGGAAACGGAACTGCCCCAAGTATTTGGTGGATAAGAAGGATGGCAAAGTGAAAGGTATATTTGATATACATGTTATTGATGTGTACTTAACTAATGCTCGTAGTAGCGCCTGGGTATTTGATACTGGTTCTGTTGCTCATATTTGCAACTCGAAACAGGGGCTATGGATTAAGCGAAGATTGGCTAAGGACGAGGTGACGATGCGCATGGGAAATGGTTCCAAAGTCGATGTGATCGCGGTCGGCACACTACCTCTACATCTACCATCGGGATTAGCTTTAGACCTGAATAGTTGTTATGTGGTGCCAGTGTTGAGCATGAACATTATATCTGGATGTTGTTTAATGTGAGACAGTTATTCATTTAAATCAGAGAATAATGGTTTCTCTATTCATATGAGTAATATCTTTTATGGTCATGCATCCTTGCTGAGTGGTCTATTTTTATTGAATCTCGATAGTAGTGATACACATATTCATAGTGTTGAAGCCAAAAGATGCAGAGTTGATAATGATAGTGCAACTTATTTGTGACACTGCCGTTTAGGTCATATCGGTGTAAAGCGCATGAAGAAACTCCATACTGATGGACTTTTGGAATCACTTGATTATGAATCACTTGGTACTTGCGAACCGTGCCTCATGGGCAAGATGACTAAAACGCCGTTCTCCGGAACTATGGAGCGAGCAACTGATTTGTTGGAAATCATACATACTGATGTTTGTGGTCCAATGAATATTGATGCTCATGGTGGGTATCGTTATTTTCTTACCTTCACAGATGATTTGAGCAGATATGGTTATATCTACTTAATGAAGCATAAGTCTGAAACATTTGAAAAGTTCAAAGAATTTCAGAGTGAAGTGGAAAATCATCGTAACAAGAAAATAAAGTTCCTACGATCTGATCATGGAGGAGAATATTTGAGTTACGAGTTTGGTCTTCATTTGAAACAACATGGGATAGTTTCACAATTAACGCCACCTGGAACACCACAGCGAAATGGTGTGTCCAAATGTCGTAGCCGTGCTTTATTGGATATGGTGCAATCTATGATGTCTGTTACTGATTTACCGCTAACATTTTGGGGTTATGCTTTAGAGACGGCTGCATTCACTTTAAATAGGGCACCATCAAAATTTGTTGAGATGACGCCTTATGAACTATGGTTTGGCAAGAAACCAAAGTTGTCGTTTCTTAAAGTTTGGGGCTGCGATGCTTATGTGAAAAAGATTCAACCTGATAAGCTCGAACCCAAATCGGAAAAGTGCATATTCATAGGATACCCAAAGGAGACTGTTGGGTACACCTTCTATCACAGATCCGAAGGCAAAATCTTTGTTGCTAAGAATGGATCCTTTCTAGAGAAGGAGTTTCTCTAGAAAGAAGTGAGTTGGAGGAATGTAGAACTTGATGAGGTAATTGTACCTTCTCCCTTATTGGAAAGTAGTTCATCACAGAAATCAGTTCCAGTGATTCCTACACCAATTAGTGAGGAAGTTAATGATGATGATCATGAAGCTTCAGATCAAGTTACTACCGAACTTCGTAGGTCTTCCAACGTAAGATCCGCACCAGAATGGTACGGTAATCCTGTTCTGGAAGTCATGTTAATAGACCATGATGAACCTACGAACTATGAGGAAGCGATGATGAGCCCAGATTCCGTGAAATGGCTTGAGGCCATGAAATCTGAGATGTGATCCATGTATGAGAACAAAGTATGGACATGGTGGACTTGCCCGATGATCGGCAAGCCATAGAAAATAAATGGATCTTTAAGAAGAAGACCGACACAAACGGTAATGTTACTGTTTACAAAGCTCGACTTGTTGCGAAAGGTTTTCAACAAGTTCAAGGCGTTGACTACGATGAGACTTTCTCACCCGTAGCGATGCTTAAGTCTGTCTGAATCATGTTAGCAATTGCTGCATTTTATGATTATGAAATTTGGCAAATGGATGTCAAAACTGCATTCCTAAATGGATTTCTGGAAGAAGAGTTGTATATGATGCAACCGGAAGGTTTTGGTTATCCAAAGGGTGCTAACAAAGTGTGCAAGCTCTAGCGATTCATTTATGGACTGGTGTAAGCCTCTCGGAGTTGGAATAAACACTTTGATAGTGTGATCAAAGCATATGGTTTTATACAGACTTTTGGAGAAGCCTGTATTTACAAGAAAGTGAGTGGGATCTCTGTAGCATGTCTAATCTTATATGTAGATGACATATTGTTGATTGGAAATGATATAGAATTTCTGGATAGCATAAAGGGATACCTAAATAAAAGTTTTTCAATGAAAGACCTCGGAGAAGCTGCTTACATATTGGGCATCAAGATCTATAGGGATAGATCAAGATGCTTAATTGGACTTTCACAAAGAACATACCTTGATAAAGTTTTGAAGAAGTTCAAAATGGATCAGTCAAAGAAAGGGTTCTTTCATGTGTTACAAGGTGTGAAGTTGAGTTAGACTCAATGCCCGACCACTACAGAAGATAAAGAGAAAATGAAAGTCATTCCCTATGCTTTAGCCATAGGTTCTATCATGTATGCAATGCTGCATACTAGACCTGATGTTTGTCTTGCTATAAGCATAGTAGGGAGGTACCAAAGTAATCACGGAGTGGATGACATCGGTCAAGATCATCCTAAATTACCTGAAAAGGACTAAGGATATGTTTCGCGTTTATGGAGGTGAGAAAGAGCTCGCCGTAAACGGTTACGTCGATGCAAGCTGTAACGCCCCGGATACAACTTTCCATATTCGTAACTCCAACTCTTGCCTTTTCCGGAGATGTGATTTATTATTTCCTTCGTGGTTGGGTTTTGTCTGTTGTTTTGCATTTTGTTCTTGTTATGCATCTCATCTCATGGCATCATGCGCATTGCATCGTCATCATTTTCATAAAACTTGCATCCGTTCGGGTTCCGCCGGTTCTCTCCGTTGTCCGTTCTGAGCCCGACCACACTCGCACGCGCCCGCGGCACCTCCGAAATATTATTTTATAAGTGGCATAAAAATGTTCTCGGAATGGGTTGCAACTTGTCGTGCGGTCTTATTATAGTGTAGACAGGTCGCCTGCCAAGTTTCGTCGCATTCGGAGTCCGTTTGACTACCCAACCGTTAAATATGTAAACGCGATATAGTCGGTATATTTGTCGGACGTTTCGGTCTCTGAAACAGTTGCCGGGCTGCATTTCTCCCCTCTTCTCTCAGCTCAACCCCCTCTACACAGCCCACTAATCCCTCCCGCAGCCCACCTAGTCTCCCCTCTATCCAGAGCCACACGATCGCGATCGGAGGCTCCGGAATGCCCCAAAAAACCCCAACCCTAGCCTCCCTGCCTTATATAAACACCTCCCCATGCCAATTTTGGCCTCCTCCAACCTCCCACCTTGTTTCTCGCGCCCCCAATCATCAGCCGCCGCCGCCCTCATCGTTTTCCGCACCAGACCTCTCCTCCTTTGCCACTTGGTGCCGCCGCCGACGCGCCCCGAGCCAACCGGGGGCCGCCACGTCGCCCCTGCCTCCCTCTAGCGCCCCCATCCGCCCGAGCCCACGCGCGGCCCGCGCAAGCCCATCTGGGCCCGGGTCGGACCCCGCGCTCCGCCGCGCACCGCGCGAGTGCCCCAGCGCTCCTCCCGAGCGCCCAATCCCGTCGCCAGCACCGTTCTCCGCCACCCTGCGACTGAAGCCGCCGCCACCCAGGCCTGCATCGCCCGCCCCGCTCTCCCTTCCTCTCCTCTCCTTCCTCTAACCTCCCCCTCCCTACTGCAGGGCCGCCATGGAGCTCCGCCGTTGCTGTCGTCATGGACCCTGTGAACCCCGTCGCCGGATCTAGATCCCCGAGGCCGGATTTGCCCGTTCCCGACCTCGGCGTCCTCGCTGGACCACCCCTGCCATCGCCGGTGATGTCTGCCGCCGCCTCTGCTGACGACCTCGCTGGAGGCCGCGTCCCTGCCGTCGCGCCCCGCATTGACCGATACGTCCCTCCGCGTGGGCCTTCCTCCGCAGCGCCTCAGGCCAGCGCCCCAGGCCCAGCCGCAGCTAGCGCCCCAGGCCCAGCTGCAGCCAGCGCCCCAGGCCCAGCCGAAGCCAGCCGGCCTGCCAGGCCTCTCCACCGACCGGCCCATGAGGCCTGGTGAGCAACCTCCAGCGCCCCTCTCCTGTACCCTGTCGGGCCCAGCCAGATTCGCCCCGCGTAGTTTTTTTTCTTGCGCTGCGAATTTGTCTATTTATCCAGTATTTACAGTTTTGCAGAAAACCCCCTATTGTTCATGCATATAATAACTAATAAACCGTGCATCAAATTAAAATGTTTTATATATGTAAAATGCTTAGAATATTGTGTAGATTAATAATATGCCATTTCATCCATGTTTAAAATGTTTAACATGCTGTTTGTGTTTATTTTGCATAATGCCATGCTAAAATGATTTATTTCATAACTAAATAACCGTAGCTCGGATTTTAATAAACTTTATATGTATTTGGGGTGGAAAAATGCCTAGATTAACATGGTGCACTTTATTTTCCTGTTTAACAACAATAAAATTGTGTTTAGGGCAGAACAGTACCGAATCTAAAATTTGCATATGGGGGATTTTCCGGAATTGTTGTTTGTTGTTTCCGGCCTCATTTAAACTTGCCTAGATAGGTAGTTTTCATATGTTTCACCTCTTGCCATGTTTAACAACGTTTAATATTGTTTGGTAGCATAACCGAGATTAAACTAAATATGTCAATGTGGTGTTTTGTTAATATGCAACTCGTTGCATATTGAGCTCCACTTAATTTGTAGTATTGTGTGTTGCACTTGCTATGCCATGCCTCATTAAACCGGACATGCATCATACTTGTTTGTGCATCATGCCATGTTTATGCTTGTTCATTTACCATGTTGTTTGTTTATTTCCGGTGTTGCTTCTTAGTTCCGGTAACGTTGCGTTCGTGAGGATTTGTTCGACTACGTCCGTTCGTCTACTTCATGGACTCGTTCTTCTTCCTTGCGGGATTTCAGGCAAGATGACCGCTACCCTGGATCTCACAACTATCATTGCTATGCTAGTTGCTTCGTTCTATCGCTATGCTGCATTACCTATCTTTTGCTCATCAAGCCTCCCAAATTGCCATGAACCTCTAACCTTTGACACCCTTCCTAGCAAACCGTTGCTTGGCTATGTTACCGCTTTGCTCAGCCCTCTTATAGCGTTGCTAGTTGCAGGTGAAGTTGAAGATTGCTCCATGGTGGACAGGATTTTGGTTGGGATATCACACTATCTCTTATATTATTAATGCATCTATATATTTGGTAAAGGGTGGAAGGCTCGGCCTTATGCCTGGTGTTTTGTTCCACTCTTGCCGCCCTAGTTTCCGTCATACCGGTGTTATGTTCCTGGATTTTGCGTTCCTTACACGGTCGGGTGATTTATGGGACCCCCTTGACAGTTTGCTTTGAATAAAACTCCTCCAGCAAGGCCCAACCTTGGTTTTACCATTTGCCTCACCACCACCTACTTTTCCCTTGGGAGTCGCTCTCTCGAGGGTCATCTTTATTATAGCCCCCCCGGGCCAGTGCTTGTCTAAGTGTTGGTCCGAACTAGAGCCCTTTGCAGCGCCCCCTCAGGGAAACTTGAGGTCTGGTTTTAGTTGTACGGATTGCTCATCCGCTGTTGCCCTGAGAACGAGATATGTGCAGCTCCTATCGGGATTGTCGGCGCATCGGGCGGTCTTGCTGGTCTTGTTTTACCATTGTCGAAATGTCTTGTAAACCGGGATTCCGAGTCTGATCGGGTCTTCCTGGGAGAAGGTCTATTCCTTCGTTGATCGCGAGAGCTTGTCATGGGCTAAGTTGGGACACCCCTGCAGGGTATAATCTTTCGAAAGCCGTGCCTACGGTTATAGGCAGATGGGAATTTGTTAATGTCCGGTTGTAGACAACTTGACACCAGATCCAAAATAAAACACATCAACCGCGTGTGTAGCCGTGATGGTCTCTTCTCGGCGGAGTCCGGGAAGTGAACACGGTTTCTGGGTTATGTTTGACGTAAGTAGGAGTTCAGGATCACTTCTTGATCATTGCTAGCTTCACGACCGTTCCGCTTGCTATCTTCTCGCTCTTATTTGTGTATGTTAGCCACCATATATGCTTAGTCGCTGCTGCAGCCTCACCACTTTACCCCTTCCTTTCCTTTAAGCTTTGCTAGTCTTGATACCCATGGTAATGGGATTGCTGAGTCCTCGTGGCTCACAGATTACTACAACAACAGTTGCAGGTACAGGTTTATGCGATGATCATGACGCGAGAGCGATGCTTGATCGTGTTGAGTTCTTCTTCTGCTTCTTCTTCGATCAGGGGATAGGTTCCAGGTCGGCAGCCTGGGCTAGCAGGGTGGATGTCGTTTGAGTTTCTGTTTGTGATTCATCTGTAGTCGGATGATGCTCTTATGTATTGTGATGTTGTATTCATGTGGCATTGTATGCCTTATGTATGTATCCCCATGTATTATGTAATGTTGATGTAATGATATCCACCTTGCAAAAGCGTTTCAATATGCGAGTCTATCCTTGGTGGGACCTTCGAGGTCCTTTTGGATAGGGTCGCATATTGGGCGTGACACAAGCTTTGACACTAATCCGGATGACTCTAAGTCACAAACCGGATATGTCGTGGAATAGTCACGTTAGAGGTCCTAGTGTAAGGACTTAGTCTTGGAGCCATCACTACTAGGGTAGCTTAAAAGGGTTAAACAGGACAAAGGACACAGGAGTTTATACCGGTTTGGCCCCTTGCGGTGAAGGTAAAGGCCTAATCTAGTTTGAGGTGGTATTGCTTATGTCTCGATTACCAGGGAGCGATTACGCTTGACCTAGCTTTGAATATGTTGTTTCTTGCCCTGAACCGCCGTCAGGTCGTCCCTTTATATACACAGGTTGACGCCCAGCGGCTCACAGAGTCCCAGCCGGCTCATAGATAACGTGTCCGACTCGGTGACTAACTATACATGCCTTACAATACAAGTCTTACATATATGGCGGTTTACTCATACGGGCCTTAAATCGCCCCTGGGCCTTGGGCCCTTGCCTGTGAACCGCCATCTTTGATATCCTCATGGGCTTCTTATCATGAATCACTGTAGGTATAACCCGGCCCCACCTGGGCGGGCCATACCCAATAGTTATATCCCCAACATTAGGCCCCAGGTTGATTTGAACTGGTTCATGCCAATCTTCAACACTTAGAAAAAATCTTCCCTTCTTTATTTGTGCGAGAACTCATAACCCGCCATGACATCATCTCCTGGACTTGTGGTAACCCGCCATGACTTCACATGTCATTAATTTACACAATATTCAATATATCTCAATGGATCATTATCTTTAATAGCTGTCCCGAGAATCGAGGCGACCGAACCGCTGGATAACCATTTTTTGGCCTCCTCGTTTTTCGCGCCCACTTATTAGCCTTCTCCTTATAAATAGGTCGAACCTCCCTTATGTCATTCTCCCCCTTCTCCTTCTCGTCTTCCTCCTCCTGCGACTCCTCTGCCACTCGAGCTCCGGCGCTGCCGTGAAGCGCACCATACTCTTCGTCCTCGGCCGCTGCATCAACCTGAACGGGACCAGAGAACGCTGGCGCCCCACCATAGTCTCATCTGCATCTGTAAGTGTTCCCCCTCCTATGCTCTAGATCCGCATTAGGGTTCCTATAGTTCTTCAAGTTTTTCGTAGTTCTTCACCATCTTCAACCCTAGCATATGACTCGTGCGGTAGCAGTTTTACCCTTGCTTTTAATGCCAGCAGACCCTTTTTCCTTTATAAAAGATCTCCTCAGAACCTATGAACTCCCCTGCACTGTTTTTAGGTTTTAGATTTTTCTGCATTTTCTGAACTGCCACTGATCCAAAATTATAATTTCAGTCCGTGAAACCTTTTTGTCCAGTACTTATCAAAATTTTCTTCCTGACAGATCAACCTGGTCATGGCGGCTTACATCACCAGTTGTAGTTAGATTTAACACTTTAGCAAGCTTCACTCTTTGATGGATATCAATCTGTTCATGGCGGCTTACATAACCCGCTGTAGCTAGCCATAAGCCGCCATTCTGAATATGTGCTGTAGTGCTTTTCCTCCGGCTTAATTTGAACCGGCAAACTTGTTCTTTTTATTTTTAGGCCTCTTTCTTTGCAGTGGCCCCGAAGACAACCACTTCCTGTAACTGGGTTCCCTCCATGGTTACTAAGAATACTTATGAAAACCGGCTATTTGCCAGAGAAGACTGTCATGCGTTATCGCGCCCCCAAGCTGGAAGAAGAAATACCTCAGCCAAAAGATGATGAAATTATTGTCTTTACTGATCATATGAACCGGGGCTTCTCACTGCCCGGCTCTAAATTCTTCCAAGACGTTCTGCACTTTTTTGATCTTCATCCTCAAGACATCGGACCCAATTCTGTGTCAAACATATGCAATTTCCAAGTTTTCTGTGAGGTGTACCTTAGAGAGGAGCCCAATGTGGAGCTGTTCGGAGAATACTTTTATTTGAACCGCCAAAATGAGTACTCCAACGGACCCAACCTAGAACTTGGCGGGATTTCAATTTAGCGAAGGAGAGACGCTATCTTCCCCTACGCTCGGCTGCCAAGTCATCCCAAGGATTGGAACCAGACATGGTTCTATTGCCAGGACACCTCTCCGGCTGGTGAGAACCGACTGCCCGGCTTTCGCGCCCTGCGCCTTGATTCAAAACATCATCTCCCTGACAAGTTAATAGCTGCTGAATGCAAAAAACTCGCCCCCACCATTGCCAAGGTCAAGGCTTTGTTGGGAAACGGCTTAACTGGCATTGACTTGGTTCGATGCTGGGTTGCATGGCGGGTCATTCTCTTAAGTCGCTGCACCATCTTAATGTGCACCTACACGGGTGGCAAAAAGGATCCACTGCACCATAGCTCCGTGGACTTAAATGATGACGCCGTCAACGAAATGACGAAATCCTTTCTGCATGAAAGCCCGGTAGACTGCAACAAGGTGGGCTTAAGCCCTTTCTGCACCTCTAACCCGACACCAAAAGTAAGTCTTTAAATTACTTACCTTACCTTCACCCTTAAATACTTTTTTTAACTCAACTTTGATGACTTTCACAGGCTGATGATGTATTTTGGAAGAAGGAATATGACCATGAAGCTGCCAAAAGGGCCAGGAAAGCCAAGAAAGACGCCAAGAGAACCGCCAAGAAGAGGGGAAAGAAACCCAATGCTTCTGAGCTGCTTGAACTGGACGACAACTCTGAGTTGGAGGTAGCCCTTGATTCTCTTGGCTCATTTTTCAACCATCTTATTGACATTGATTATCATCAGGATGACACGGGGACTGGTCAAGCAATCAAGGAAGAGGTAACTATCTTTTCCTCCGACTCCGAGCCCTTGCCAAGATAGAATATTCAAAGAGTAACCCGGAAAGTAAGCTTTTCACACCCCTTAGCTCATCTGGATCCTCACTTTCTTTTGAAGCAACAGCAACACGAGAGCCGGCGACAGACTCGGACTAGCAGGAATGAAGAGTTATCTTCCGGCTTACCGAACACTCCAAAGAAGCGTCGAAACAAGGTCACCCCCTATTTAAACTCTTTTTATCCTCTGGCGGGTCTCCTCCGCCGACCACTTAATTCTTCCGACTCAAATTATCAGGAGACATCTCGTTCCTCTTCCGCCGATTCATCTTAGTCTCATCTGCTGGCTTTCAAGACTGCTCCTGGGTAATAACAGTTACTTATCATTTGCTCATTGTAATCCTTTATACTTATACTGACCTCTCAAGAATCATGCAGTGGAAAAGCCAAGCCTAGCAAGAAGGCAAAGGTGACTGAGGCGGCTGAAGACCCGAAAGTCAATAAGCCGGAGCAACAAACCCCAGTGCCTGAGATCTCCGTTCTTCAATCGTTGGAGCCGGTTCTTGACGTTCCACTAGTGACTCCTGACCCTCTTATCGATCAAGCCAGCGATGACCCTTTGAACCCTGAAGCATCAAGCCCAGTTAGGACAGATGACATACATGATGATGATGTAGTGATTACCAACACCGGCTTTAGAGAGCCGGGAAGACCCACTGCCTTAACCAAGCACTCTGCCAAGGAAGAACACATTGAACAGTGCAAAGTGAGATTTGATGTTGCCAATTACTCTCAACTGAGCATTGGTGAAATATATTCTGGCTTTCTCAGTCAGGTGCACTCCAGCCGTGATCTTGAAGTTGATATGGTGAAGCAGATACACCTAAAATTTGAGGTATGAGCTTCTTCTTTGTTGAGTTATGCACATCCTATCAGCCCCAAGTCTACTGTTTATGATGGAATTGAATATGCTGCAGACTTAGATTAACCATGAGCATAAATAATACCCTTTGATAGAATCCTTCAAAATCCGGCTTACACCATCCGGGTTAAAACTGATCTGTAATGACATAGCATTGAATCCGTAGCCCCCAAGGGCCGGTTTAATCAGCATGAATGAGCCAGTCCTTTATGTCCTTGCGTAGAAAATAGAACTTACTTGCATAGCTCTCATGAGCCGGCTGTGTTTACTTTCAGCACATCCGGGTCATCATAAGATAACCAGAAAAATACAAGCAATATGCATTATCCCCCAAGTGCCAAGTACTCTTGCTTGCAAAGTGCTTGGGACTTTAATCACCTGAGCCGTTTAGATGAATAACTTTTCGGCAGGCATTAGCCCCCAAGTGCTAAGTGTTGTTGCTTGCAAAAGGCTTGGGACTTCATGTTTTTGAGCTAAATCTGAATTATGACTTTGATCTGGTGTATGTACAGGCCACCACTACTCAACTTCAATAAGAGCTGTCTGACTTGAAGACTCGTCTGGAGCTACAAGAATCTGAGACCCGGAAGGCGAACTCAAAGTTCCAATTTAGCATGACTAAAACGGGAAAACTGAAGACCATCTTTGAAGTTGAAAGAAGCGTCTGGGCTGAAGAGAAAACTACCTTGATATAGCGGGCTAAAAAGGCAAAGGCGGCTCTTGAGGAGGTGACCACTAAACTCACCAGCTTAAAATGCCATGTGTCTCAGATGGTTTCTACTATCTTTGGTAAGCCACCTTTGAGATTATTTGAATATCTTCCTTGATGATTTAAACCGCCTTTTAATCCAATCACGATTATTATTCAGGTCCCAGGAGCACCAACCTTAGCCAAGAGATGCTTGTTAAGCTGAAGGCAGTTTACACACTCATGGAGCAACTCTATACTCGGACTCAACATGCACTGGCCACAGTTTCTCCTTCTAATCAAGCCCCCACTCTCTTGGTTGATGTGTTGAGGAAGCTTTCTATTCTTCTTGAGAGGTTTAGTGAGATGAAGCGATCATCTGCAAGAGCCGGAGCTGTGACAGCCTTAAGCCGGGCCAAAGCATGGTTACCGGAGCTAGACCTGGCCGATATATCTATCGGGTACAAGCTTGAAGCAAGACGACACCCCTTTTGATAAAAAAGACTTTGCCGCCTGCGTGGAGGACATATGTCCCCTGGCTAGTCTGATTGCCAATGAAACAGATCTTTCCATATATCAACCAACTTATGACTTGGAAAAGCAGAAGATGCCGATGCCGTGTTACAAAGTGAAGGATCTAATTCCCCCAATCCATAAGCACACTTTTGCTCTTGAAGTTGACCCGTCCGAGCTTATTGATGATGAAGCTGAATTCCAAGCCTTGACTGGTTATCACCAACCTTCCAGGAAGTAGAACAGGACGAAGAAGTAGAGAGGGGTGGTCTAGAAGCTTCAGGCCATCAAAGTCAAGAAGATTGATCCACTGGGCGGTTCATATATGTGACCTTCTGAAAAACAGCTAATCATTTTGACTCCTTGAGTCATGTAATAGGGTAGCAATAACTTTGTGCCGCCATGCCATCGTGGATGGTTTTTTGTTTTGCCCAACAGTGCTGAGCTGCCACTTGATAATTATCCTTTTAAACTTATCATGACGTGGATTTGTGCAGATGAAAATTTGGAATTATCCTGCACACAAGTAGATCACAAGAGCCCTTGGCGGTTTATCGCAGGGCGGGTCATGATACCTCATATAGAACCGTTGATGTTTAAAACAGTTATAGATAGGGCTGGTTCAGCCAGAATTTAAACATAATTATAATAACAATATCATACCTGTGATATTGAATCGTACTGCCGGTTTATGATACATGTGCAGTAAGGGTGATAACCCAAAAATTTAGAAGCCAATACTTCCAAGTGCTTGATATCATCATGTATGGGTGATTTGTCGCCTCACATTAAGCCGGGTTAATAGAGACCACAAGTATGCTTCAAATATGAGCTGTGAGGTTGAAGGCTATATGGCCGGAATCACTTTAAACCAGAAGGCAAGACAGTATCAAGAAGAACCGATTTTGTTTACAAAAAATCAAGCCAAATGAGAAAAAATGAGGCTATGCTTCGAATACGAACAGGAAGCCGGACCAAAAGGGTTAATAGCTATGATTCGAATACTATTAGGAAGCCCCCAAGTGGTTTTTGGCATTGCGCCGATCACTAGGGTACCAACAGCTATGATTCGAATATGATCAGGAAGCCCCCGTGTGACCATGATATTTTGGCATTGCGCCGATCAAGAGGGTACCGACAACTATGTTCTCTTTGGTGAAGATACCTATGTTTGAACAGGAAGCCCCCAAGTGACCATAAGTGTGGCATTGCACCGATCAAGAGGGTACCGACATCTATGTTCTCTTTGGTGAATACACCTATGTTTGAACAGGAAGCCCCCAAGTGACCATGAGTTTTGGCGTTGCGCTGATCAAGAGGGTACCGACAGCTATGTTCTCTTTGGTGAAGACACCTATGTTTGAACAGGAAGCCCCCAAATGACCATGAAAGTATGATGAAAAAGACTCATTACTCGTGGGAATGAAATGACAGAGGCCCTGCGTTATCAGGGATGCTGGCTTTATTAGAATCATCATAATATATACATCATCAAAATATGTACATCATAAGAGCTGGTGGCTTAAGTGTAGTAAGGCCGAAGATGAGCAATATTCCATAGCCGGCGGGTCTCCTCCTCCGACTGACGTGAGTCCTTGTGGTCTCGAACATCGATGAGATAATATGACCCATTATTCAAATTCTTGCTGACCACGAAGGGTCCTTCCCAAGGTGGGGATAGCTTGTGCATGTCAGTTTGATCCTGGATGAGCCGGAGCACCAAGTCACCTTCTTGAAAGGTTCTGGTCTTAACCCGACGGTTGTGATAACGTCGTAGGTCTTGTTGGTAAATCGCCGAACGAGCCACCGCAAGTTCACGCTCATCATCTAACAGGTCAAGTGCATCATGATGTGCTCTTTCATTATCAGCCTCAACATAAGCCGCCATGCGGGGCGAGTCATGACAGATGTCACCAGGGAGAACCGCCTCTGGTCCGTACACCATGAAGAAAGGCGTGTAACCCGTAGATCTGTTGGGGGTAGTATTGATACTCCATAGCACTGAAGGTAACTCCTCCACCCAACAACCTGGCGTTCTCTTCAAAGGAACCATAAGCCGGGGCTTGGTGCCTCTCAAAATTTCTTGATTGGCTCTTTCGGCTTGACCATTGGATTGAGGATGAGCCACTGATGATACATCAAGTCGAATATGCTCACGTTGACAAAACTCTTCCATCAGCACCTTTAGACAGATTAGTGCCATTATCAGTTATGATGCTGTGGGGAAAACCAAAGCGAAAAAATCACCTTTTTGATGAATTGAACCGCCATTGCCACATCACACTTACTGACCACTCTGCTTCGACCCACTTTGTGAATTTGTCAACCGCCACCAAAAGGTGGGTGTTCTTATCCTTGGACCTTTTAAAAGGCCCAACCATATCAAGCCCCCAAACTTTGAACGGCCAAGTAATTGGAATCATCCTCAATTCTTGAGCCGGCACGTGAGCTCGCCGTGAAAATTTCTGACAACCATCACATTTACTGACCAAATCCTCTATGTCAGCATGAGCCGTCAGCCAATAAACTCCATGACGAAAAGCTTTGGCTACAAGAGACTTTGAACCGGCATGATGACCACAATCTCCTTCATGAATCTCACAAAGAATCAAACGGCCCTCCTCAAGAGAAATGCAACGCTGAAACGCCCCAATGACACTGCGATGGTGTAACTCGCCATTGGCAATTGTCATTGATTTAGACCGCCGGGTTATCTGCCTAGCCAAAGTTTCATCCCCAGGTAACTTGCCCCGGGTCATATAAGCGAAATATGGGACTCTCCAATCTGTGATAGCGTGAAGAGCCGCCACCAATTGTGCTTCCGGGTCAGGAATGGCCAGATCTTCCTCTGTAGGCAATTTGACAGAAGGGTTATGCAGAATATCCAAGAAAGTATTAGGTGGCACCGACTTATGCTGAGACCCCAACCGGCTTAAGGCATCAACTGCCTCATTTTCCTGCGATCAATGTGTTCCACTTGACAACCCTTGAAGTGCCCAGCAATAGCATCAACTTCGCGGCGATAAGCCGCCATGAGTGGATCCTTAGAATCCCATATGCCTGAGACTTGTTGAGCTACCAAGTCCGAGTCGCCGAAACATCTCACCCGGTTTAAGTTCATCTCCTTAGCCATACGAAGACCATGGAGCAAGGCTTCGTACTCAGCTGCATTGTTAGTACAGGGAAATATTAACCTTAAGACGCAACAAAACTTGTCACCTCGAGGGGAAGCCAAAACAACTCCAGCCACCGAGCCCTCCAATTGCCTGGATCCATCAAAGTGAATAGTCCAATATGTGCTATCTGGCTTCTCTTCAGGCATCTGCAGCTTTGTCCAGTCATTGATGACATCCACAAGTGCTTGAGACTTGATGGCAGTGCGAGGCATATATTTCAAACCATGAGGTCCAAGCTCAATGGCCCACTTGGCTACCCGCCCTGTGGCTTCTCTGTTTTGAATAATATCCCCTAAGGGAGCAGAACTAACCACAGTGATGGGATGACCCAGAAAATATTGCTTAAGCTTCTGGCTGGCCATGAACACTCCATAAACGAGCTTCTGCCAGTGTGGGTATCTCTGCTTGGACTCAACAAGAACTTCACTTATATAGTAAACCGACCGTTGAACAGGATATTCCTTGCCTGCTTCCTTCCGTTCCACCACAATAGCGACACTGACAGCCCGGGTGTTAGCAGCCACATATAATAACAACGGTTCTTTATCAATGGGACCAGCAAGGACTGGTGGCTCAGCTAGCTGTTTTTTCAAAGCTTCAAACACGTTATTAGCAGCATCACTCCAGACGAAGTTATCTATTTTCTTCATCATCTGGTAGAGCGGTATGGCTGTAAGTGCATCTAGTGCCCCTTAGTGATTTTGGTGTATTGAAGACTTATAGGTTAAGGGACTAATGTGTTTTTGAGTGTACACAGGTCTATAAGTCTATGAGGAGTTTGATATTTACAGAGAAAGTCGACCCCTAAAAATGAATATCTTTGACTGAAGATTTTGGTATTCCTGAAGACTTTCATGAAGACTTTGAAAGTGAAGAAATTGGTGTGTCCGTGAAGACTTGATATTCATGCAAGGAATATGAAGCTTGAAGACTTTCGTTTTAATAGTTTTGTTTTTCTCTTTCTTGAGTCATAGGAAACACCATACTGTTAAAGGGGGTCGAGGAAATACTAAGGAAAAATTTCCATGTGATGCTCAACTCAAAATCCCACACCTACCACTCCCTTCGAGTGAAGCCATTGGAAATCTCATACAGTTCAGTCAATTTCCTCAGTGACAGAGATGAAGTTCTTCTAGTCGCCGAGGAATTTGTTCTGAGTGATGAGTTAGGAATTCGCCAGTGCGGATTGCCTACACAGTGAGGAACATGATAGCCCTGAGGAATTTGAGAGTCAAATTTCCGACCGTTGCTGTGCTGCACGCCAGCTGTCCCAAAATATCTTATCCACCTAATGGTCATATCATTGAAGGGCATTTATGTTTTATCATGTCGGGCTGCTCCCTAGGCTATAAATAGCCGCCCCCTACAACCACTAGCTGGTTGGCTGCTCCGAGAGAAACTGACACTTGTCATTTGAGAGCAACCCATCCTCCGAGGACTTTGAGCGAAAATCATCGAGTGAGGAAAATCCCAAACCCCAAACACCTACAAACCCAAAGTTATTGGGCATCACTGAAGAGATTGATCCTGCATGGATTCGACGCTTGTTACCTTTGAAGACTGTGCTTCTTCCAGACGGTTAGGCCTCATGGTCTAGAGCATCCAAAAGGAATTGTGGATCGCCGAGTGACCGAAGTCTGTGAAGGTTTGGAAGTCGCCTGAAGACTTACCACGAGTGATTGGACGAGGTCTGTGTGACCTTAGTTCAAGGAGAATACGGTGAGGACTTGGTGTCCCGAGCTGCGTGCTCAGCGACTGGGTGTCCGGGACTGTGTGTCCTCGAGTTTGAATACTCAGCCGCTCCAACCAGACGTACAACTGAGACAGCAGTTGGAACTGGTCTACCAAATCATTGTCTTCACCAACCTTACTGGTTCTATTTCCTCAACTCTTTCATTTCCTCATTACTGTGTTGAGTGATTGTTCATATCTGTGTTTGAAGACTTTGACTGAAGACTTTCTCAATTTCCTCAGTTCAATTTCTTCAGTCTGTTTGTCTTCATCTTGTGTTATCCTATGTTTACACTTTCTGTACTCTGTGTTTGTCTTCATTTCATCATGATGACTATGTGTGTATTCTATCATGCTTACTTCTAAGTACTTATTCCGCTACAAGTAGTTCTTCACTAAGGAATTTCCTCACCGGCAAGTTCCTCAGTGAAGAATTCATAAAAATCGCCTATTCACCCCCTCTAGTCGATATAACGCACTTTCAATTGGTATCAGAGCAAGGTACTCCCTTGTTCTATGTGATTTTGGTTTAACCACCTGGAGTTCTAGTTATGTCGACCGCAGGTATGATCAAAGTCTCTGCTGGGTGTCCTACCTTTGATGGCACGGACTACCCCTACTGGAAGAATAAGATGCGAATGCATCTTGAAGCAATTGATAACGATCTCTGGTACGTTATGGAAAATGGTGTTCCCTCAGTCACACCTTCCCTGAATGCTGCTGATGTGAAGAGATTCAAGCAACTCGATTCTCAAGCGAAGAATATCATATGTGGTCATCTGAGTAAAGGGCAGTATGGTAGAGTGAGTGCTTTGGAAACTGCTAAGCTTATCTGGGATAGGCTCTCCAAAGTAAACGAAGGAGTCTCAACTCAACGTGACTCGTGTTGACGTTCTTTGCAATCTCTTCAACCGCTTCAAAAGACTCGATAATGAAAATGTTCAGCAAACCTTCGATCGCCTCACTGATATCTCAAATGAGCTTCAAGCGCTCGGTGCCACTGATACCACCGATCATGAGGTGGTGAAGAAATTGCTGAGATCACTCGATTCGTCATTTGACACTCTGGCACTGATGATTCAAGAGCGTGCTGATTACAAGTCACTAGATCCCGCTGATATCCTCGAGAGGCTAAATACTCATGAGTTCCAGCTTGTTGAGAAGAGATATCTCTATGGTTCAAGCTATGGCAGAACACATGCCCTGAAGGCCAAGGCAGTGTCTGAATCTGAATGTGAAGATTCTGGTAGTAGCCTTGGTGATCCTGAAGAATTGAGCCAGGAGCTAGCACTGCTTGTGAAGAAGTTCCAGAAATTCTCAAGACGTGGTCGCTTTGGAAAATCTTCAAGGAGTAGTGATTCCTCATCAAGTGACTACAAGAGAAGGCTATGCCACAAATGCAAGAAGCCTGGTCACTACATTCAAGATTGTCCTTAGTGGGACAACGAACTAAAGAAGAAGAAATACAAGGATTACAGTTCTGATGATGCCAAGAAGAAGAAGAAATCTTCAAAGTCTTCATCATGAAAATCCTCGAAGTCTTCATCCCACAAGAAGAGCAGCTCCAAGAAGGCTTGGGCATTCATTGGCAAGGAAATGGATTCTGAGGCTGAATCTGAGGATAATGAGGAAGAGGAGGCATCCGAGGAGTCTGAGTCAGGTGTGGCAAGTCTAGCTCTTGCTACCGCATTTGTCAGCAAGTCTATCTTCAACTCTGAAGAAAATGGCAACACCAACAATGCTGATGAAGGCAATGACGACTACGCTCCCACCTATTGCTTCATGGCAAAGGCTGCTAAGGTAACTAAATACCCCTCCTCTGAGTCAAGTGAGGATGAATCTGATGAAAATCTTAAGCCTAGCTACTCTAAACTTGCTAAGATTGCTGTGAAACAACAAAAGGCTATTGAAAAACTTCAAAACATGCTAGACAAAAGTGATGATATGTTGGGTGATGAAATGGACCGCACTAAAGACTTAACTGAAAATCTTCAGAGACTTTAGTCTAAGTTTGACAACCTTCAAAGTCATCATAAAACTCTCTTATCTGATCACGAGAAGATTTCTTATGAATTTCTTCAAAGAAAGAAAGATCTTGAGAAGCTAATAGTGAGTTATGAAGATCTTCAGAAAGAGCGCGATTCATTACTTGCTCAACAAATCAGCGCTACTCAGGAAGAATTTGATCCCCCATGCTTAAAGTGCATTGAACGTGAATCTGCTAATTCTTCACCTGAATGTTCAAATGCTTCAAATGTTACAAATTCTTCACCTGCCTCTGCTATCACTAATTCCTCATCTGAGGACATTGCTAGTATCACTGACGATGCAGGGCTAAAGGAATTGTATATGACAGGCATGTACAAAAGCCTCAAAGGGCATCAGACTATTTGTGATGTGCTTAAAAAGCAGATCCTCAACAGAAACCCTAGGAAAGAGGGTATTGCCTTTGAGAGGAAACTCAATGCTGATGGAACATATTGGAAGCCTGAGCAGTACCCCAAAACCTCATGGGTTGCTGCAAAGGGACCTCCAGTTGATCCATCTAACTTATCTGGTTTTACGTGTGAATCTCCTCATTCTTCTGATGAGTCATTTGACTCCAACTATAAACTGTTCAAAAATCAGATCGGTGAAGTATTTGCTAGATATGTTGGCACTAACTGCAGGAACGGTTCCCCTATGAAGAAAATATGGGTTCCCAAAAGTTATGTTGAAAGTCTTTAGGTGAATGTCCTCATGACACCACCAGTGAAGAATAGGAACCCCAGATCAAACTCTTCATATGGACCAAATTCTTTATATGGATCCAAGTCCTCATACGGACCAAATTCCTCACTTGGATCAAATTCCTCAAAAGGATCAAAATCCTCATATGAACATCATCGTGCTAACCCTTCTATTTCGCAGGGTAGAGCTAAGGGCTATGAATATGTGCATTATTCTTCAAATCATTATGTTCATAAGTGCTCGAAGATTTTCTCTGCTTATTCATATGCTTACCCTAACCCCTCTTATGTGAAACGAAGTGGACTGGCGTCCATGCCACCTTTCTCATATGGTGCTCATAGAGTGATGAATTCTTTGCCACCCCTCCAAATGTGGGTGGTGAAGAAAAAGAACTAATCTCTTATGCAGGGTCAGGTCTCCAGTCGTGCTCAAAACGACTGAAGAATTTGCTGGAGACCTGAACAGTGCCTGATAGGACGCAGGCTAATCATGATGAATTGAACTTTCATTTCACACGTCCTCATACTGATTATCTGATCAAATTACTTGATGAAATTGAACTGATGATACTGATGTCATATTCTTCACTGATGAAGTATATGAGTGTGTAAGCTGCACTAATTCATCTGCAGGATGATCAACCCAAAGCAAATGAGTGGGTCCTCGATAGTGGATGTACAAATCACATGACTGGTGACAAGAATCTATTGATGGATGCTCCCTTATCACCGTCATATCTGAAGCATATCATCTTCGCTGACAAAGGCAAAAGTCAGGTATTGGGTCTAGGTAAGGTTGCAATCTCTAAGGACATACACATGGACAAAGTCATGCTTGTCGAGTCCTTAGGATACAACCTCATGTCTGTCTCAATGCTTTGTGATCTTGATATGGTTGTTGTCTTTGGCAAGTATCGTTGTGTTGTGATCATGGAAGCTGACAATTCCAAAGTCTTCGAAGGCTTTAGGAGAGGAGACTTGTACATTGTTGATTTCTCTATAGGACCACAACCTGTCATGTGCTTACTTGCAAAAGCTTCAGAAGGCTGGCTATGGCATCGACGACTTGGTCATGCTGGCATGAGGAATCTGAACACCACTCGACCATTTGAATTGCTTCACATGGATCTTTTCGGTCCTAATCATTATTCTGCTATGACTAATGATGCATCTCTATATGGCTTTGTTATTGTTGATGATTACTCTCATTACACATGGGTACACATTGTTACTTACAAACATGAAGTGCAGGAAGTCTTCAAATGATTTTCCTCGAGGGCTTCAACCAACTTTGGTGTGAAGATCAAGCACATCAGGAGTGACAATGGAACTGAGTTCAAGAATTCCGGTCTTAATGACTATCTTGATGAACTTGGTATTAATCATGAGTTATCTCCTCCTTATACTCCTCAGCAAAATGGCGTCGTGGAGCGCAAGAACAGAACTCTTGTTGAGATGGCTCGCACTATGGTTGATGAATACAAAACGCCTCATCATTTTTGGATTGATGCAATTGATACCGCGTGCCACATCATCAACAGAGTATATGTTCACAAATTCTTCAAGAAGACTGCCTATGAACTCCTCACTGACAAGAAACCCAGTGTGAGTTATTTCAAAGTCTTCGGTGCTAAATGTTGGATTAGAGATCCTCATCACAATGCTAAATTTGCACCGAAAGCACATGAAGGTTTTATGCTTGGTTACGGAAAGGACTCGCACACCTACAGAGTCTTCAACATCGCTCTTCACAAGATTGTTGAAACTGTAGATGTGCGGTTCGATGAAACTAATGGCTCGCAAAGAGAGCACCTACCTTCTGTGATAGATGATACAACACCTGAGGATTCTATCAAGTTCAAGGCTACTGAGGATGTCATTCCTACCGAAGAATCTACTGAAGAATTCATACCAGAATGCGAAGATCGACGAGCTAATGTACCCGAGGAAAATGCTAAAGAAAATGGTGCTGAAGAAAATGCTGATCAAATTCCTCGATGACAACCAGCTCATCCTCGCGTTGCAAAAGAAGTGCAAGTTGAAAAGATCATCGATGACATTGAGGCACCAGGTCCTCTCACACGCTCAAAAGCTTCACATTTATCTAACTTTTGTGGGCACTATGCTTTTGTCTCTATCACAGAGCCCACTAAGGTAGATGAAGCATTTCTGGAGCCTGACTGGATTCAGGCCATGCAAGAAGAATTACATCAGTTCGAGCTCAACAATGTCTGGGAACTGGTCAAACATCCAGATCCTCGCAAGCATAATATCATTGGCACAAAGTGGATCTACTGCAACAAGCAAGATGAAAATGGCCTTGTGGTGAGGAATAAGGCACGACTGGTAGCTGAAGGCTACAAACAGGTTGAAGGAATTGATTTCGATGATGAAACTTTTGCACCTGTTGCTAGACTTGAGGCTATTCGCATATTACTTGCTTATGCTAACCATCATAATATCACTTTATTTCAAATGGATGTGAAAAGTGCATTCCTCAATGGTAAGCTTGAGGAAGAAGTATATGTTGCTCAACCCCTAGGTTTTGAAGATCCAAAGAATCCTGACAAAGTCTTCAGACTCAACAAGGCCCTATATGGCCTCAAGCAGGCCCCTCGGGCGTGGTATGATACTTTGAAGGAATTCTTCGTGAAGAATGGCTTCACACCCAGTTCACTCGACCCTACTCTCTTTACTAAATCTTATGATGGTGAACTGTTTGTGTGCCAAATATACGTTGATGATATTATCTTTGGCTGTACTGACCAACGTTATAGTGATGAATTTTCCTATATGATGAGTGAAGAATATAAAATGTCTATGATGGGAGAGTTGAAATTCTTCTTAAGTCTTCAAATTCGTCAATAGCACAATGGCACATTCATATCTCAGGAGAAATACCTCAAGGATGTTCTGAGTAAATTTGGCATGCAAGATTGCAAAGGAGTCAAAATTCCTATGCCCACAAATGGCCATCTATGCACTGATGAAAACGGTATTGACTTCGATCACAAGGTATACCGCTCCATGATTGGTTCTTTATTGTACTTATGTGCATCTAGGCCAGATATAATGCTTAGTGTTTGCATGTGTGCCCGATTTCAAGCTACACCGAAGGAATCACACCATAAGGCTATGAAGCATATTCTTCGATATCTAGCTCACACACCAACACTAGGACTATGGTACCCCAAGGGCTCTACTTTTGATCTCTTTGGATATTCTGACTCTGACTATGCTGGTGATCGTGTGGACCGCAAGTCAACATCTGGTACTTGTCATTTCCTCGGACGATCTTTGGTCTGTTAGTCCTCGAAGAAACAGAACTGCGTATCACTGTCTACTGCTGAAGCTGAGTACATTGCTGCTGGTTCTTGCTGTGCTCAATTCCTGTGGATGAAGCAAACTCTCAAGGACTGCGGCATCAATGTGAAGAATGTGCCTCTCTACTGTGACAATGAGAGTGCCATCAAGATTGCTCACAACCCAGTTCAGCACTCGAAGACAAAGCACATTCAGATTCGTCATCATTTTCTTCATGATCATGTGTTGAAGGGCAACATTTCTATTGAGCATGTGAAGACTGAAGAACAGCTAGCCGATATCTTCACAAAGCCCTTGGATGAGAAGAGATTTAGCAAGTTGCGGTGTGAGCTAAATATCTTAGAATCTTCGTATGTTCTTTGAAAAGGACACACATCCTAACACTTATGCAAAATTGATGACTTAGATGTGCAACACATGAAGAAACGTTTTTCTTCAATCAATGAAGAATAACACTCTAAGTGTGAAGAAATTAATGAAGAATTTGATTCTCAGAACCCTACAACAATTGTACGCGGTGTCTGAAATCATCATTCTTATACGGTGGGTCACGCCACCACAAAAAGTTGAAAATCTTCAATTTGAGTTTTTCCTCAGTGTTGAAATTCCTCAGTTGTTCAAATTCTTCAATCGTTCAAAATCTTAACTGTTTCCGTCATTTTTCTTCATTGGCTATATATATATATATATATATATATATATATATATATATATGAGTTTATGTCCTCTACAACATTCACTTATGGCTATTTCTTCAAGTTGCATTTTCTGCTAAGTGAATGTGATCGGACCCTTTCCCCTCTATGCTATACTCAACCTAATCTATTCACAAATTCTTCATGTGTGTTCTATTTGAAACTCGTTCAAAATCTTCACTGTGTCCTGTCAGCTGAAGAAATTGCGAACGGAACTTTAAAACTAATCTTATCCAAATTTTCAGTTCTGCCGCTCAAACCGTCCCGTATCCCACGATGGACTTATCTATTCACCCACGATCTAACACGATCTCCACTTCTCAGTACGTGGGTGACACATGTCAAGCAAATGAGAAGGGCTAGGGGCACATTCGTCCTAAATCTTCGGGCGAACAGTTTTTCACTGCGACTATAAATACCCCCTCACCCCTTCCTCACTTCCTTTACTCCGCTCGACCGCTCTCCCTCTCTCGCTCGAGATTCTCAAACCCTAGCGCCGCCGCTACTCCATCGTCGCCGATGAGGAAGAGCTTCACTGCCTCGACCTCGTCGCCGTCGTACTCGCACCGACCGCAGAAATCGTCACTCCGCCGCCGTCGTAGCTGTCTTCCTTCGCCAAGTTAGGGCGTGGAAGATCTGAACTGACGAGCTTCAAATCTACACTTCTTAGTTTATCGTGTTCTTCATCAAGGGTAATTAAAAGTTACTTTTACTACCCTCTTTGATTCAAATTTTCTCTACAAAATCTTCAAAGGCGGTTTATTCTTCAAATCCTCACACACAGAACACCTCACTAGTCATCTGTTCTTGGTTTGTTTCTCTAAGTATCATTTATCTTCAAGATTCCGCAATTGTGTGGATCCTCAATCTATACAACTCTGGAACCTATGACAAAGAACGCTTAGTGAAATTCTTCAAGACTCATCTGGTGAAATTCCTCAAACTTGTTCATTTTGAAAACCTTCTGAGAATGCATATGACCTCTTCAAATTCCTCGCAACTATACTGTGTTCACAGGTACTCATGTCCGCTGCTGAATCACTAGGTTCTCATCAACTTAACTCATTTGCAGCGTTCCTCAAAGAAAAGTTGCATACTTCTTCAGAGAATTCGATTGTTCAAATTCCTCAATTGAAGAATATGGCAGACGGTAAGAAACCACAAAAAGGAGGAAAGAAGCCTAAGGTCATGACTGCATTTGAAATACCTGAGGACATCTATGCTGACTATTGCACACCTGCTGAGGCTAAGTTCGGAAAGGAGAAAAAAAATCAGCGCAAGGTGCGCATACAGAGGATTGAAAGGAGATGTGCAAGAGAATGGAGGGAGTACAGATATGTAACTCCAAAGTATATGAAGAAATTCGCTCTAAATCCTCCATGCCCAAGAGCTCCATTGGCACCTGGCCAAGAAGCTGACCCCACCAGCATCAAGCGTGGTGAGGATTTTCCTGAAGAATGGGCCAAGCACCAAGCCAAGTTGGCTAGACAAGCCAAAGAAGCAGTGAGGAAATTTAATGAAGACTCTGCTGCTGCTGCTGCTGCCACAAAGGCCTCTGACAAGCCTAGAAAATCAATGGAAAAGAAGCCCGCTCACAAGCCAAGTGCTTCACCAACTGTGCCCTCACGACCAAGTTCCTCAGCTAAGTCCTCACGGCCAAATTCCTCAAAGCCCTCACAGCCAATTCCTCATGCTGCTCCTGCTCCTCCAAAGTCCTCAGCTCCTCCTCCAAAGTCCTCAGTTGCTCCAGCAAAGTCCTCAACACCTGTACATCTGGCCACATGCCAAAGGACTGTAGGCATCTCTATGGCCTCTGGTGTCTCAGCGAGTTCCTCAGCTGCACTAAATTCTTCATCAGGCCCCACTCTGCTGAAGACCAAGGCCACTGCTGGACGAGGTCCTCGGCCTAGTCCAAACAAGAAACAAGTTGCCTTCCAAGTGCCATCTGACGATGAAGCTGATGATGATGAACTTGCAGAAATCATTAGAGACAGGCAAGAAAGGGCCGCTAGAGCCAAAGGCACAAATGTGCCACTGCTTTTGGATCCAAAGGCGATCCTCGACTACATTGATCTCTGGCACAAGGACCCAAACACTCTTATGCCTGATTTTCATTTGACTCCTGGCCAAAGTCACATGCTGACCCATTTCATCACTGAAGAGAAATGGAAATTTGAGAAGGCTAGGCAAATCAAGAAGGCTCAGTTCAGGAAAGAGAAGTTCCTGAGGAAAAACGTTGTCACAATGACAACTGATGAACTCCTCAAGATCTAGTTTGAAATCAAAGCCCTTAGCGATGATTTCAATGCTTATTATGCTGATTGGCAAGGAGCCAAAGTCAGGTTCGTTAAACTGACTAAGAAGTTCACCAATGTTGCAGCCCCATCGCAACAAGAAATTCCTCAAGCTGAAGCTTCTACTCAGCAAACTGAAGAACATGCCAGCACCGCTGATGACTTTCAAGCTGCTGATGAAAATGCTAGTTCCAGGGCTGATGACTCCATTCTAGCCGCTCAAGACATTGCCAGGGCATCCACTAGTGGTGCGCCTGAAGAAAATGAAGAAGTCAGGGCAACTGCATCAGTTGCTCCTGAGGAAATTCAAACAGATTCCTCAGCTCCTCCTGCACCTACACCAACTCCTACCCTTCCATCTGCATCAGATGTGAGGAAGACCAAGGCTGCAGAGAGAGCTGCAGTGAAGAAAAGGAAAGCATCATCTGCTTCAGATGCTTCAGCTCCGAAGAAAATGAAGACCATGACTAGCTCACTTGAGAATACAATTGATGCTGTTCCAATTTCCTCCATGCCATCAAAGGACCTTGTTCCGTTTGGTGAAGAATATGTGATCCCTAGCGGATCTGATGAAGAAAATCATTCTGCTGCTTCGTCAGAGCAGATTGATGAAGAAATTGAAGTGGATGCGATCCCTTCAACGCCTGTTGCTTCCTTGCCAATGCCTCAGTTCACAGCTGAAGAGGCTGGCGTTGAAGAAATTGAATATGAAGACGTGGATATTGGATGCACTACGCCTATGATGAATGATGACTTTTGGGAAAGTCAGCATCCCAATTCTCCACACTTCACCTCACTACAACAAATACCTCAGTCCCCTGCACCAACCATTCAAATAGGCTCTGAGGAAACTCATCCTACCTCGTCTGTGCATGAAGAAATTCCAGCCACTAGTGCTGAAGAAACTGCTGCTGCTGATCCTTTGAACATGCAGACTGCCGCTGAAGAGGAACCAGAAATTACTTAGCCTGAAGAACCGGAGATTGTGATTCCTGAGGTTGTGATGCAACTCACTGACACTCCTGTGCCCAAGCCAAAGGATCCATTCTCAAAGAAGCAAAAGTTCAAGGCTGCTGATTTCTTCAACGAGCATGTGTCCTTCACTGACTACAATCCCTATGATTCTGCTCATATAAGGAAGAGGCGTTTCTGGACTGCTAGTCAAGCCAACTTTTATTCCTCTGTGCTATTCGACAAAGACAAAGTCTTCGATCATGCACACATTCCTCACGTGGACATGGAATCTCTGCCGTGCTTCGAGCCAGTCCTTAGTGTTCTTCACGATGCTGGACTGCTGAATTTCTACACTGACATCTGTGATTGGAATGAAGAACTCATTCTTCAATTCTTTGCAATGCTGCACATCACAGGAAATTCTGAAGATGTGAACACTTGGGTGCTGGACTGGATGTCAGAAAATACTCACTACAAGGCACCAGCAACTGAATTGCTTTGTGCCCTCCCACTCAGTCCTCCCCTTGATGGTGCCCGTTGCGTCTACAATGAACCTGAGCTCACAAATCATTACATGCAAGTTCTGATGAAGCCTTTGAAGCCAGGGCAGGCCCCTCGAACCAAATTTCTTGTCAAGGAATTACTATATGTGCCTCGGACTGTCTATCGCATTCTGACGAAGACAATGAGTCCTATCAAAGGCCACGACTCAAATGATGAAGAAGTCGTTGGCATCATGAATAATATGCTTTTCAATATCATTCATGGCGTTCCCGTTAACTTCCATGATTTCTTCATGAGGACTCTGGCAAATATTGCTATGTCACCATTTGAGCTAAAGCCTTATGCACCATGGATTATGAGGTTCATCAGGACAAAGTCTTCACTCAATTACAAGGCTGATACTCTGAACCATGGCAGCTACTTGCCCCCAATTGATGTCCTCAAACGGACATTTACCTCAGCTGATGACAAAGGCAAGGCAACTGCTGTGATAGATGAAGGCATTCGTCCATTGGATGGTCAATTTCGCAAGGCTGCATCCTACTCCACCAATGATGACTCCACCACACATGACTCTGCTGCCAACACCTCTGCCAAGCAAATTCCTCAAGCCACAGCACCCAGGGTGATGACTGATTGTGAGTTACTCCTCAGTCTTCATCAGAAAGTTGATCGCAATCATAAATGGGTCAAGCATCAGTTTGGTTCAATTCTTTACAACATGACCTCAACACACAATGTAGTGAAGAAAAACCAATACTACCTCTATGAAACCTTCAACCGTACCTGGGCTGTTCTATCTCATATCTACAACGCAGAAGATCTGAAGAGCATGAGTCTCAAGGAAGAATTTGACTGGTCTGCACCTCCAACGAAGAGATTCAAGAAGGTCAAGGTTCCTTCCTTGGTGGCCAGCTCCTATTCTTCATCACGCGACACTGATGAAAATGAAGACTTGGACGACACTGCGGCAGGCCCTACTACGACAACTGACCCCGACAACGCTGGCGCTCCTCCATCAACTTGATATTCTTCAGGGCGTTAGTCCTCAGTTTCGATCCTTTTGGTCATTCGATGACAAAGGGGGAGAAATCTGAGTTAGTCTTCAAGTGGGTCTATTATACGGGCGTTTTTTTTGCTAAGTTACAACTTTCGTTCTTCTGAAACTTTTATTGGATCGAGTTGTAATCTTAAACCCGATGATGCTCTGATACTTTTGATGCACTGTGCTTTGATTCCGTATGCTTGTTCCTCGGTAATATTATTGCTCGCATGTTGAATCTCTTCAGGCACCATATTTCATCATGCATTTCAAATTCTTCATATTATATGTCAAATGCATGTACGAATTACAAGATATAGGGGGAGATCTCCATGATTTAACTCTTCAAGTGTGCATTACTTCAAAAGAAAATTCCTCACTATGCACATCTTCAGGGGGAGTTCTTCTATATCTTGCAATCAAATTCCTCAATATCAGTACTTACACTTCATATGTTTATCCCCATTGAAAACTTAACCTATATTGTCATCAATCACCAAAAAGGGGGAGATTGTAAGTGCATCTAGTGCCCCTTAGTGATTTTGGTGTATTGAAGACTTATAGGTTAAGGGACTAATGTGTTTTTGAGTGTACACAGGTCTATAAGTCTATGAGGAGTTTTTATATTTACAGAGAAAGTCGACCCCTAAAAATGAATATCTTCGACTGAAGATTTTGGTATTCCTGAAGACTTTGAAAGTGAAGAAATTGGTGTGTCCGTGAAGACTTGATATTCATGCAAGGAATATGAAGCTTGAAGACTTCCATTTTCATAGTTTTGTTTTTCTCTTTCTTGAGTCATAGGAAACACCGTACTGTTAAAGGGGGTCGAGGAAATACTAAGGAAAAATTTCCATGTGATGCTCAACTCAAAATCCCACACCTACCAATCCCTTCAAGTGAAGCCATTGGAAATCTCATACAGTTCAGTCAATTTCTTCAGTGACAGAGACGAAGTTCTTTTGGTCGCTAAGGAATTTGTTCTGAGTGAGGAGTTAGGAATTCGCCAGTGCGGATTGCCTACACAGTGAGGAACATGATAGCCCTGAGGAATTTGAGAGTCAAATTTCCGACCGTTGCTATGCTGCGCACCAGCTGTCCCAAAATATCTTATCCACCTAACGGTCATATCATTGAAGGGCATTTATGTCTTATCATGTCGGGCTGCTCCCTAGGCTATAAATAGCCGCCCCCTACAACCACTAGCTGGTTGGCTGCTCCGAGAGAAACTGACACTTGTCATTTGAGAGCAACCCATCCTTCGAGGACTTTGAGCGAAAATCATCGAGTGAGGAAAATCCCAAACCCCAAACACCTACAAACCCAAAGTGATTGAGCATCACTGAAGAGATTGATCCTGCGTGGATCCGACGCTTGTTACCTTTGAAGACTGTGCTTCTTCCAGACGGTTAGGCGTCATGGTCTAGAGCATCCAAGAGGAATTGTGGATCGCCGAGTGACCGAAGTCTGTGAAGGTTTGGAAGTCGCCTGAAGACTTACCACGAGTAATTGGTGAAAGCACAAGTTCTCCGTAGGTGGTTTTGGTAATTAATGTCAACATATCTCTTGTTGGACTAACACTTTATCTAGCATGTTTCAGATAAGTTCAACAATGGAGTGGCATGGACTAAAGGATTTGGGAACTCCTTCAAAATGCTAAGGACAAAGGATTGGCTCAAGCTTCAAGATCAAGACTCTTCAATTTACATTTTAGTGGTCCAAGATCACATTGAGTCTATAGGAAAAGCCAATACTATCAACGAGGGATGAGGTGTTGCTTAATGAGCCTCTTGCTTCATGTGCTTAGTGATATGCTCCAAAACCCTCAACTACTTTCCCACTTCCACAAATGACCTAAACCCAAAGCCAAAATCGGTCACACCGATTGTTCCTATTCGGCGCCATCGATTCCAATGGTCATAGCCACTCCCAAACCCTAAGAAAATCGGTCTTACCGATAGGGATCTCTGTCTCACCAAGATGGGATTGTAATCTCTCTATGTATGTCCATTATCAAAATCGGTCTCATCGAGTTTGAGCAATCGGTACTACCGAGATTACAATGCAAACTCTCTGGATAACTTATTACCAAAATCGGTCCCACCGAGTTTGCTTGACCAACCCTCTGGAAAGCATATTACCAAAATCGGTCTCACCGAGTTTGTGTAATCGGTCTTACCTAGATTACGTTATGCCCTAACCCTAACCGAATCGGTCTCACTGAGTTGCATTGTGGTCCCACCGAAAACCCTAACAGTCACATTATTTGCTAAATCGGTATGATCGAGTTTAACGGTTCGGTCCCACCGAGTTTGGTAGATTGTGTGTAACGGTTAGATTTTGTGTGGAGGCTATATATACCCCTCCACCTCCTCTTCATTCATGGAGAGAGCCATCAGAATGAACCTACACTTCCAACATACATTTTCTGAGAGAGAACTACCTACTCATGTGTTGAGACCAAGATATTCCATTCCTACCATATGAATCTTGATCTCTAGCCTTCCCCAAGTTGCTTTCCACTCAAATCTTCTTTCCACCAGATCCAAAACCTATGAGTGAGAGTTGAGTGTTGGGGAGACTATCATTTGAAGCACAAGAGCAAGGAGTTCATCATCAACGCACCATTTGTTACTTCTTGGAGAGTGGTGTCTCCTAGATTGGCTAGGTGTCACTTGGGAGCCTCCGACAAGATTGTGGAGTTGAACCAAGGAGTTTGTAAGGGCAAGGAGATCGCCTACTTCGTGAAGATCTACCGCTAGTGAGGCAAGTCCTTCGTGGGCGACGACCATGGTGGGATAGACAAGGTTGCTTCTTCGTGGACCCTTCGTGGGTGGAGCCCTTCGTGGACTCGCGCAGCCGTTACCCTTCGTGGGTTGAAGTCTCCATTAACGTGGATGTACGATAGCACCACCTATCGGAACCACGCCAAAAACATCCGTGTCTCCAATTGCGTTTAAATCCTCCAAACCCTTCCCTTTACTTTCTTGCAAATTGCATGCTTTACTTTCCGCTGCTCCTATACTCTTTGCATGCTTGCTTGATATGTATCGTGAATGTTGAAATTGTGCCCAAACTCCACTTAAACTTAAAGAACCTTAAAAACTGCAACTTTGGTACTTAGTGTTTAATCACCCCCCCTCTAGGCACCTCTTCTCAAGGTCCTACAAGTGGTATCAGAGTGTTGGTATCCATTGCTTTGGTTTAATCACCATTGGAGGAAGATGGATGAGTCTACCTTGGGGAGTCTTAGACATAGAGTGCCTATTCTTGATGGAGAGTATTTTCATGAGTGGAAAAATGATATGCTTGTTATTTTTAATCAATATCATTTTAACAAGTACATTGCTAGCCCTTGTGCACCTTGTGTTGATCCTATGCATCCTAGCCATGATGAATCTATTGACATGATTAGGAATCTTAGAACTGCCGAACTTATCATTAGAGGATTGCCTAGAAACTTGCTTGGATGTTTGCCTACTTTCAAGTGTGCCTACACCATATGGAAATTTCTTGAGGAATGATTTCCCGATTATTCCTTGAAAAATCTTGATGAAATTCTCCATAAGTCTATTGCCTTGAGTAAGATGAATTCTAGTGATCCTATGTTTGGTGATCGTCTATTTGAGCTTACTAACCTTATGCGTGCCAAAGGAAATGTTGGTATTATTAGTGATATTATTTCCGAAGCTATAAAAATTCATAAGCAAGATCATTGTCAAACTCATTCTAATGAATCGCCCTCTCTAGGACTTGATCCACCACATGACGATGTTGAACATGGATACTATGATGAGGATGATGATAGCGACTTCGATCTTGATGATGCAATGAGACACTTTGGTCTTATGGCAAATCCTCGGGGATATATGTCAGGAGGAAACGAATGGGTTCTTGATAGTGGATGTACCGATCACATGACCGGAAATAAAGACATGTTTCGTGAGCTTGCTGACAATGACAGTCCTCGAAAGTATGTCACCTTCGGTGACAACTCAAAGGGTAAGGTGGTTGGCCTCGGTAAGGTGTCCATATCACATGATAGCTCCATACAAAATGTCATGCTCGTTGAATCTCTTGGATACAACTTACTTTCAGTATCTAGACTTGCTGATTTCGGTTTCAATGTCTTATTTACTGAAGTTGATTGCCAAGTGTTTCGTCGAGATAATCATAAAATGGTCTTTACCGGTGTGCATAGAGGTGATCTATACATTGTTGATTTCACTAAAAATGCTCAACCTAAAACTTGCTTCATTGCTAAATCCTCAAAAGGTTGGCTATGGCATAGACGACTAGGTCATGTTGGTATGCGAAACCTTGACAAGCTTATTAAAGGAAATCATATCCTTGGAGTTAATGATGTCATATTTGATAAGGATAGACTTTGTAGCGCTTGTCAGGCAGGTAAACAGGTTGGAGGAAGGTATCTCGTGAAGAACATCATGACTACAAGGAGGCCACTCGAGTTACTTCACATGGATCTTTTTGGTCCCAACTCTTACAAGAGTCTCGGTGGAAATTCTTTTGGTCTAGTTATAGTTGATGATTTTTCAAGATTTACGTGGGTGTTCTTTCTCGATGATAAATCGCAGGTCCAAAAGATCTTCAAGAACTTCGCTAGGAAAGACCAAAATCAATTTGAAGTGAAGATCAAGAAGGTTCAGAGCGACAACGGAACGGAGTTCAAGAACGCAAATGTGGACACCTTTCTTGATGAAGAAGGGATTTCACATGAGTTCTCGGCTATGTACACACCTAAACAAAACGGAGTTGTTGAGAGGAAGAACCGGACACTCATTGAGATGGCGAGAACGATGCTTGATGAGTACAAGACGCCGAAGCACTTTTGGGCAGAAGCGGTTGAGACAGCTTGTCATGCAACAAATCGCTTGTATCTTCACAAGCTACTCGGCAAGATGGAATACGAGCTCCTCACCGGTAACAAACCCCAAGTTGGATACTTTCGAGTATTCGGCTCAAAGTGCTACATTCTTGATAAGCATCGTCGCTTTAAATTTGCTCCTAAATCTCATGAAGGTTTCCTACTCGGTTATTGCTCAAACTCTCACACTTACCGTGTCTACAACAATTTCACCCGAAAGGTTGAAGAGACGGTAGATGTGAAGTTTGATGAATCTAACGGCTGGCAAGTAGAGCAATTGCCAGTTGACGTAGGTGACAAAGATCCTTCGGAAGCAATTCAAGACTTGTCTATTGGCAAGGTTTGTCCAACGGAGGTGAAGGAGAGTACCTCGTCCGTCCAAGTGGAAGCTTCTACTTCACAACAAGGTGAACCAAGAGTTGATACGGAAGCATCCACAAGTGGGACACACCAAGATGAAGAAAACGAGGAAGTTCATCAAGATGAACGTTAACAACCTCCTTCTCCACCACGACAAGAGAACGACAATGCCAACAATGAAGAAGGCCAAGAAGAAGAAGAACAAGATCAAGATGATGTTCAACAAAGACCCAAGCAAAAGCTTTCATGAGTTCGAGCAAGAATTGCTAAAGATCATCCCGTCGAGCAAATCTACAATGACATTCAAACCGGGAGAATCACTCGCTCTAAAACTCGTTTATCTAACTTTTGTGAAAACTATTCCTTCATCTCTAGCATTGAACCTATGAAGGTTGAAGAAGCATTGGAAGATCCTGATTGGATAAATGCTATGCATGAAGAGCTACATAACTTTGAGAGGAACCAAGTTTGGACATTGGTTGAGAAGCCCGACAACAACCACAACATCATCGGTACCAAATGGGTGTTTCGCAACAAGCAAGATGAAGATGGACAAGTAGTTCGCAACAAAGCACGTCTCGTCGCCCAAGGCTACACACAAGTCGAAGGTATGGACTATGGTGAGACTTACGCCCCCGTTGCTAGACTTGAGTCCATTCGCATCTTACTTGCCTATGCTAATCATCATGATATCACCTTGTACCAAATGGACATTAAAAGTGCTTTTCTAAATGGTGAAATAGAGGAGGAAGTTTATGTTAAGCAACCTCCCGGCTTTGTCAATCCTAAGAAGCCCAATCATGTTTACAAACTTCACAAAGCTCTTTATGGTCTTAAACAAGCTCCTAGAGCTTGGTATAAATGCTTGACCAAGTTTCTTATTGAAAAAGGCTTTGAAATTGGGAAAATTGATTCTACTCTTTTTACTAAAAGGGTTAATGGAGAACTATTTGTGTGCCAAATTTATGTTGATGATATCATATTTGGTTCAACTAACCCTCATTTTAGTGAAAAGTTTGGGAAGCTAATGTCGGAGAAGTTTGAGATGTCTATGATGAGTGAACTCAAATTCTTCCTTGGGCTGCAAATTAAGAAAACTAAGGAAGGTACCTTTGTTTCTCAAACGAAGTACACCAAGGACTTATTCAAGAAGTTCAATATGCAAGAATGCAAAGGTATGTCTACACCCATGCCTACTAGTGGACATAATGACTTAACCAAAGGTGGTGAACCGGTTGATCAAAAGGTTTATCGCTCTATGATCGGTTCATTGTTATATCTATGTGCTTCATGTCCCAATATCATGCTAAGTGTGTGCATGTGTGCACGATATCAAGCTGCTCCTAAGGAATGTCATCTTAAGGCCGTGAAAAGGATAGTGAGATACTTAATCCATACACCAAACTTTGGCATTTGGTATCCTAAGAGGGCCTCTTTCGATCTTGTTGGCTATTCCGACTCGGACTATGTCGGAGACAAGGTTGATAGAAAGTCCACTTTGGGTACCTGTCAATTTCTTGGTAGATCTCTTGTGTCTTGGTCCTCCAAAAACAAAACTCGGTATCCTTATCCACCGCCGAAGCTGAATATATTGCCGCTGGTTCATGTTGTGCTCAATTACTTTGGATGACCCAAACTCTTAAAGATTATGGGATATATGTGAGACATGTTCCATTGCTTTGTGACAATGAAAGTGCTATCAAAATTGGTCATAATCCTGTGCAACATTGTTGAACTAAGCATATTGAAGTTCGTCATCATTTCATTTGAGATCATGTTGCTAAGGGTGACATTGATCTTAAGCATGTTCGCACCGAAAAGCAATTAGCGGATATATTCACTAAACCTCTTGATGAGAAAGTGTTTTGTAGGTTAAGAGGAGAATTGAACATCATTGATGCTTCGAACTTAGAGTAGAAACTCCATTGGATACATGCAAGACATGAGCTTATGACTAATCCTTGATATTTCTCTTATGATGAAAATCTTATGTCTTGGATATATTTGTATCTTGCATGTTATCTAACTCTTGTAGGTACTTGGTGGAATGCAACTCCATGAGATTGTAATCTACTCATATCTTGAGCAATCTCTACATCGCCAAGTCTCTACACAATGGTGGATGAAGACAAGGAAGCACGAAACCTCTTAAACATATCCTTTGACAAATTCTATGTTGAGCTTCACGATTGTCATTCTTGGATACACAAGTGCTCTTCCTTGCAAGAACTAACCCATGTAGGTAAATGGACTAAAATTCCAAGTGGTGCTCCAAATTCTTGATGAGCTACATCAACCTTGAGCAACCCACACAAGTTCAACTACATGGACAACACCACCAACCAAGGTATGTCATTCCATCTTAGAGAAGCTTTACTCCAAGAAATGAGCTAAAGCAACTCGACAAGATGTGAATACATTAAGATGCTTAAACGAAAAATGGCAACCCCATTTTGAGTTTAACGATGAGTATGACCTGTGATCAAGTGATCTCACTTGACTCCTAAGTCAATATACTCTAACATAGGTGACTTTGTCGCCGACCATCTCTAGATGAAGTTATTTTGTGTTCTTTTCTGTGTTTTTGCATTTGTCTCATGCATATTCGTTTCCCCTTTTCATTCAAAAAAAAAAACTTTCATCTAGATTTCTTTCTCTGTTCGCTCTGCATTTTCTGCATTCCAATTCATTGCACATCCTTCAGTAAATTCTTTGCAAATATTTGTGAGATCTTACTAGTCTAGTGAGCTGAGGTGACAAGTATTTTCTCTGTGATGAACTCGGTTTCACCGATTAGTTATTTTCGGCCCAACCGAATCCCTTCGGTACGACCTAAACATACCACTCGGTGCCACCGATTTCACAATAGGAAAAACTATTTGCCACATACTCCGTGTTTCTTCTGGTCCAGCTCCACTCAATGAATCTTGTCCTCTACAAGCATCACATTTTTATCATTGCTTTGTTCTGTGTCTCAAGGACCAAACCCATTCGACAGATTCCAGAAGACCCTTCTAGGAAATTGATGTCAAAGGGGGAGAGAGAGAACATCAAAGCTTATCATTTGAAGAGAGAGAGAGAGCATCAAAGCTTATCACCTTCACCTTCTTAAGGGGGAGAGACCCTCAAAAGGAGAGAGAGATCTCTAGGGGGAGAGGATACTTAAGTAGAAAGTATTTCTCAAGGATCCCAGATGCTTGGTGTTCAAGAGGAGAGATGTTCACATGTCTTCTTGAGGGGAGAGACATGTTCATATGATCTACTATGCTTATTTGCATTAGCATACATTAGCTCTGAATATTAGCTCTGATCATCTTTCATATCTTTCAGCTCTGATTTTCTGTTCCCTATCTTCTCCCAATATCCCATGTTAGATTCAGGGGGAGCAAGACATCTAAGGGAAAGAGATCATTTAAATTCATTGCATATCTTTACTCTCGGGGACATGTCAATTTCATGTGGTACTTAGTACTCACTCTCTACATGTCATCCCAGTCTTGGTATTCTCGTGGTTTCTTTTGTTTGCTATGGCTAGTAGATGCATCTGTGTTATCTAACTTTGTTTACGCAGGTTCATTCCATCCTAAGCCAACTCAAGACCACAAGGTAAGTATATGCATCACTATCATGTGTATGAAGAATTCTTGCTGATGTACATATTGTTTGCAAGAAGGACTCATGAGCATGAAGGTATTTTCTTCAACATTCTTTGCTCTGATGCATATGGCCAAGATACATGTAACACATTGCTTGCTCTATCATGTTTATGCTCTCACATGCTTCTATGTTCCATATTCACATGACTACATACATGTAGGGGGAGCCTATGTTTGTTACATGTCCTTCTAAAGCTTTACTTGCTACTCTTCATATCTTTATCTAAAGCTTTGATGTATGTCGTCATCAATTACCAAAAAGGGGGAGATTGAAAGCACAGGTGCTCCCTAGGTGGTTTTGGTAATTAATGTCAACATATCTCTTGTTGGACTAATACTTTATCTAGCATGTTTCAGATAAGTTCAACACTGGAGTGGCATGGACTAAAGGATTTGGGAACTCCTTCAAAATGCTAAGGACAAAGGATTGGCTCAATATTCAAGATCAAGACTCTTCAATTTAGATTTTAGTGGTCCAAGATCACATTGAGTCTATAGGAAAAGCCAATACTATCAAGGAGGGATGAGGTGTTGCTTAATGAGCCTCTTGCTTCATGTGCTTAGTGATATGCTCCAAAACCCTCAACTACTTTCCCACTTCCACAAATGACCTAAACCCAAAGCCAAAATCAGTCACACCAATTCTTCCTATCCGGCGCCACTGATTCCAAAGGTCATAGCCACAGCCAAACCCTAAGCAAATCGGTCTTACCGATAGGGATCTCGGTCTCACCGAGATGGGATTGTAATCTCTCTGTGTATGTCCATTATCAAAATCGGTCTCATTGAGTTTGAGCAATCGGTACTACCGAGATTACAATGCAAACTCTTTGGATAACTTATTACCAAAATCGGTCCCACCGAGTTTGAGTAATTGGTCCCACCGAGTTTGCCTGACCAACCCTCTGGAAAGCTTATTACCAAAATCGGTCTCACCGAGTTTGTGTAATCGGTCTTACTGAGATTACGTTATGCCCTAACCCTAACCGAATCGGTCTCACCGAGTTGCATTTTGGTCCCACCGAAAACCCTAACGGTCACATTATTTGTTAAATCGGTATGATTGAGTTTAACGATTCGGTCCCACCGAGTTTGGTAGATTGTGTGTAATGGTTAGATTTTGTGTGGAGGCTATATATACCCCTCCACCTCCTCTTCATTCGTGGAGAGAGCCATCAGAACGAACCTACACTTCTAGCATACATTTTCTGAGAGAGAACTACCTACTCATGTGTTGAGACCAAGATATTCCATTCCTACCATATGAATCTTGATCTCTAGCCTTCCCCAAGTTGCTTTCCACTCAAATCTTCTTTCCACCAGATCCAAAACCTATGAGAGAGAGTTGAGTGTTGGGGAGACTATCATTTGAAGCACAAGAGCAAGGAGTTCATCATCAACGCACCATTTGTTACTTCTTGGAGAGTGGTGTCTCCTATATTGGCTAGGTGTCACTTGGGAGCCTCCGACAAGATTGTGGAGTTGAACCAAGGAGTTTGTAAGGGCAAGGAGATCGCCTACTTCGTGAAGATCTACCGCTAGTGAGGCAAGTCCTTCATGGGCGACGACCATGGTGGGATAGACAAGGTTGCTTCTTCGTGGACCCTTCGTGGGTGGAGCCCTTCGTGGACTCGCGCAGCCGTTACCCTTCGTGGGTTGAAGTCTCCATTAACGTGGATGTACGATAGCACCACCTATCGGAACCACGCCAAAAACATCCGTGTCTCCAATTGCGTTTGAATCCTCCAAACCTTTCCCTTTACTTTCTTGCAAGTTGCATGCTTTACTTTCCGCTGCTCCTATACTCTTTGCATGCTTGTTTGATATGTATCGTGAATGTTGAAATTGTGCCCAAACTCCACTTAAACTTAAAGAACCTTAAAAACTGCAACTTTGGTACTTAGTGTCTAATCACCCCCCTGTAGACACCTCTTATCAAGGTCCTACAATTGGACGAGGTCTGTGTGACCTTATTTCAAGGAGAATACGGTGAGGACTTGGTGTCCTAAGCTGTGTGCTCAGCGACTGGGTGTCCGGGACTGTGTGTCCTCGAGTTTAAATACTCAGCCTCTCCAACCAGACGTACAACTAAGACAGCAGTTGGAACTGGTCTACCAAATCATTGTCTTCACCAACCTTACTGGTTCTATTTCCTCAACTCTTTCATTTCCTCATTACTGTGTTGACTGATTGTTCATATCTGTGTTTGAAGACTTTGACTGAAGACTTTCTCAATTTCCTCAGTTCAATTTCTTCAGTCTGTTTGTCTTCATCTTGTGTTATCCTGTGTTTACGCTTTCTGTACTCTGTGTTTGTCTTCATTTCATCATGATGACTATGCGTGTATTCTGTCATGCTTACTTCTGAGTACTTATTCCGCTGCAAGTTGTTCTTCGCTAAGGAATTTCCTCACCGGCAAATTCCTCAGTGAAGAATTCATAAAAATCGCCTATTCACCCCCCTCTAGTCGATATAACACACTTTCAATGGCCTTCTCACCCAACCGGCTTATGAACCTCCTTAAAGCACCAATACAACCTGACAGACCTTGAACATCATTGATACACACCGACTTTTCCAGGAAGGTAATGGCCTTGATCTTCTCCGGGTTAGCCTCAATGCCTCTGTTGGAAACAAGAAAACCCAAAAGCTTGCCTGCTGGCACACCAAAAATGCACTTGGCCGGGTTAGGCATCATCTTGTAAACCCGGAGATTGTCGAAGGTCTCCAAATCATCTATCAAAGTTTCCTTTTCTTTGGATTTCACCACAATATCATCCACATAAGCGTGAACATTGCACCCAATCTGAGTGTGAAGACAATTCTGCACACATCACTGGTAAGTCGCCTGGGCACTCTTAAGCCCAAAAGGCATAGACACATAGCAAAAGGCTCCAAAAGGAGTGATAAAAGCTGTCTTCTCCTGGTCCTTAACTGCCATCTTGATCTGATGATAACCAGAATAAGCATCCAAAAAGCTCAAACGCTCACAACCCACCATAGCATCAATGATTTGATCAATACGAGGGAGAGCAAAAGGATCAGCCAGACAAGCCTTGTTCAGGTCCGTGTAGTCCACACACAGACGCCAAATTCCATTCTTCTTAAGCACCAGCACCGGATTAGCCAACCACTCAGGATGAAAGACTTCGACAATGAACCCAGCCGCCAAGAGCCGGGCCACTTCTTCACCAATAGCCTTACGCCTCTCTTCATTGAAGTGACGAAGAAACTGTTTGATCGGCTTAAACTTCGGATCAATATTAAGAGTGTGCTCAGCGAGTTCTCTCGGTACACCCGACATGTTAGAAGGTTTCCATGCAAAGATGTCCCAGTTCTCACAGATGAACTTGATGAGCGTGCTTTCCTATTTAGGATCCAGGTTAGCACTGATACTGAACTGCTTGGATGAATCGCTTGGAACAAAGTCAACTAGCTTAGTGTCATCGGCCGACTTAAACTTCAAGACCGGATCATGCTCTATAGTTGGCTTTTTCAATGATGTCATATCGGCTGGATCAACATTGTCTTTATAGAACTTTAGCTCCTCTGTTGCGCAGACAGATTCAGCATAAGCAGCATCTCCTTCTTCACACTCCAAGGCTATCTTCCAACTCCCATGCACTGTAATAGTCCCTTTGTAACCCGACATCTTGATCTGCAAATAAACATAACAAGGTCGTGCCATAAACTTAGCATAAGCCGGCCGTCCAAATAGAGCGTGGTATGGGATTCTGATCTTAACCACTTCAAAGGTTAACTTCTCAGCCCTAGAATCATGTTCATCTCCAAAGGCCACTTCCAGCTCAATCTTTCCTACAGGGTATGCGATAACCCACAAGTGTAGGGGATTGCAACAGTTTTCGGTAAGTAAGAGTGTCGAACCCAACGAGGAGATAAAGGTAGAATAAATATTCCCTCAAGTTCTATCGACCACCAATACAACTCTACGCACGCTTGACGTTCACTTTACATAGAACAAGTATGAAACTAGAAGTACTTTGTAGGTGTGGTAGGATAGGTTTGCAAGATAATAAAGAGCACGTAAACATAAACTAGGGGATGTTTAGATAAAGATGCAATAAAGTAAATATAGCGAGTGTGGATAAGTGGTGGTAGGAGTTGTGAAATTGTCCCTAAGCAATTGACTACATTACTAGACCGGCAATCACTATTGCAATTCTATTTGAGGGAGAGGCATAAGCTAACATACTTTATCTACTTGGATCATATGCACTTATGATTGGAACTCTAGCAAGCATCCAAAAATACTAAATATTCATTAAGGTAAAACGCAACCATTGCATTAAAGTATCAAGTCCCCTTTATCCCATACGCAAACAACCTACTTACTCGGGTCTGTGCTTCTGTCACTCACGCCACCCACCATAAGCAAATCATAAACATATTGCGAACCCTACAGCGGGAATCCCTCACGCTTGCGCGACACGGAGGGCACAATAGGACAACACCAATAATAAAACATGCAACTCGAACCAATCATAGCAATTCATCAATTACCGATAGGACAATGAAAATCTACTCAGACATCATAGGGTGGCAACACATCATTGGAAAATAATATGAAGCATAAAGCACCATGTTAAAGTAGAGGGTACAGCGGGTTGCGGGAGAGTGGACCGCTGTAGATAGAGGGGGGAAGGTGATGGAGATGTTGGTGAAGATGGCGGAGGTGTTGGTGAAGATCGGGGTGATGATGATGGCCCCCGATGGTGTTCTGGCGCCACCGGAAGCAAGGGGGAGAGATCCCCATTCTTCTTCTTCTTCCTTGACCTCCTCCCTAGATGGGAGAAGGGTTTCCCCTCTGGTCCTTGGCTCCCATGGCTTGGGAGGGGCGAGAGCTCCTCCGAGATTGGATCTATCTCTCTGTTTCTGCGTTCTCAGATTCTGCCCCTTCATCGTTTCTTTTATATCTGGAGCTCCATAACTCTGATTGGGGTGAATCTGTCACCCAGATTTTTCTCATAAAATTAGCTTTCTTTCAGCAAAAGAAGAGTGTCAATCGCCTTACGGGTGGCCCACGAGAGTGCTAGGTGCACCCAGGGGGTGGGCGCGCCCCCTGTCTCGTGGCCACCTCGGACACCGTTTCGCTTTGATTCTTCCTCCGGAAAATCCCAAATATTCCAAAATAATTCTCCGTCCGTTTTTATCCCGTTTGGATTCCGTTTGATATTGGGTTTCTACAAAACATAAAACATGCAACAAACATGAACTGGCACTGGGCACTGGATCAATATGTTAGTCCCAAAAAATAGTATAAAAAACTGCCAAAAGTATATGAAAGTTGAATAATATTGGCATGGAACAATCAAAAATTATAGATACGAAGGAGACACATCAGCATCCCCAAGCTTAATTCTTGCTCGTCCTCGAGTAGGTAAATGATAAAAATAATAATTTTTGATGTGGAATGCTACCTAGCATAATCTTGATCATATGTCTAATCATGGCATGAATATTAAGACACGAGTGATTCAAAGCAATAGTCTATCATTTGACATAAAAACAATAATACTTCGAGCGTACCAATAAAGCAATCATGTCTTTTCAAAACAACAAGGCCAAAGCAAGCTTATCCCTACAAAGTCATATAGTTTGGCCATGCTTCATTTTCGTCACACAAAATGCTCCCATCATCCACAACCATGATGACAAGCCGAGCAATTGGTTCATACTTTTTAACGCGCTTCAGCTTTTTCAACCCTCACGCAATACATGAGCGCAAGCCATGGATATAGCACTATAGGTGGAACAGAATATAATGATGGAGGTTATGTGGAGAAGACAAAAAAGGAGAAAGTCTCACATCGACGCGGCTAATCAACGGGCTATGGAGATGCCCATCAATTGATGTCAATGCGAGGAGTAGGGATTGCCATGTAACGGATGCACTAAGAGCTATAAGTGTATGAAAGCTCAACAAAAGAAACTAAGTGGGTGTGCATCCAACTTGCTTGCTCATGAAGACCTAGGGCATTTGAGGAAGCCCATCGTTGGAACATACAAGCCAAGTTCTATAATGAAAATTCCCACTAGTATATGAAAGTGACAATATAGGAGACTCACTATATGAAGAACATGGTGCTACTTTGAAGCACAAGTGTGGAAAAGGATAGTAACATTGCCCCTTTTCTTTTTCTTTTTTTCTTTTTTTTCTTTTTTTCTTTTTTCTTTCGGTGGGCTTCTTTGCCCCCCCTTTTTTATTTAGGCTTCTTTGGCCTTTCCTTTTTTTCTTTTTCTTTTTTATGGGGCAATGCTCTATAATGATGGTCATCACACTTTTATTTACTTACAACCCAATATTACAACTCGATACTAGAACAAAGATATGACTCTATGTGAATGCTTCCGGCGGTGTACCGGGATGTGCAATGATCTAGCTTTGCAATGACATCAAAAAACAGACAAGCCATGAAAACATCATGCTAGCTATCTTATGATCATGCAAAGCAATATGACAATGAATGCTCAAGTCATGTATATGATGATGATGGAAGTTGCATGGCAATATATCTCGGAATGGCTATGGAAATGCCATAATAGGTAGGTATGGTGGCTATTTTGAGGAAGATATAAGGAGGCTTATGTGTGATAGAGCGTATCATATCACAGGGTTTGGATGCACCGGCGAAGTTTGCACCAACTCTCGAGGTGAGAAAGGGTAATGCACGGTACCGAATAGGCTAGCAATATGGAAAGGTAAAAGTGCGTATAATCCATGGACTCACATTAGTCATAAAGAACTCATATACTTATTGCAAAAGTTTATTAGCCCTTGAAGCAAAGTACTACTACGCATGCCCCTAGGGGGATAGATTGGTAGGAAAAGACCATCGCTCGTCCCCGACCGCCACTCATAAGGAAGACAATCAAAGAAACACCCCATGCTTCAAATTTGTCACACAACGGTTACCATACGTGCATGCTACGTGACTTGCAAACCTCAACACAAGTGTCTCTACAATCCACAACCACCCACTAGCATAAATCTAATATCACCATCTTTATATAGCAAAAACTATTGCAAGGAATCAAACATATCATATTCAGCGATCTACAAGTTTATGTAGGATTTTATGACTAACCATGTGAATGACCAATTCCTGTCATCTCTCTAAATAGATATAAGTGAAGCAAGAGAGTTTAATTCTTTCTATAAAAGATATGCCCATGCTCTAACAAATATAAGTGAAGCAAAAGAGCATTCTACAAATGGCGGTTTTCTATGTGAAGAGAAACAGGCAATCCAAACTTCAAATGATATAAGTGAAGCACGTGAAGCATTCTATAAAGCCATACTCAAAAGGTATAAGTGAAGTGCAATGAGCATTCTATAAATCAACCAAGGACTATCTCATACCAGCATGGTGCATAAAAGAAAAGTGAAAACTAAATGCAAAAGACGCTCCAAGACTTGCACATAATGCATAAACGAAACGAATACGAAAACATACCGATACTTGTTGAAGAAAGAGGGGATGCCTTCCGGGGCATCCCCAAGCTTAGACGCTTGTATCTCCTTGAATATTTACTTGGGGTGCCTCGGGCATCCCCAAGCCTTAGCTCTTGCCTCTCTTCCTTTTCCTCATATCGAGACCTCCTAGTTTAGACACTTCATCCACACAAAACTTTAACAGAAAACTCGGTAAGATTCGTTAGTATAATAAAGCAAATCACCACTCTAAGTACTGTAGCAAACCAATTCATATTTTGTTTTTGCATTGTGTCTACTGTAATATAACTTTTCCATGGCTTAATCCACTAATATAAATTGATAGATTCATCAAAACAAGCAAACTATGCATCAAAAACAGAATCTGTCAAAAAAAGAACAGTATGTAGCAATCTGAACATCCACCATACTTCTGTTACCCAAAATTTTTTAACAAAATTATTAAAAATAAAAAGGTTGCATAGAAAGACAGTGCAAAAGGAATCAGAACCAATTGACGTTCTAGTTAAAAATGTAAAATCGCGCACTACAGCCAAAGTTTCTGTCCTGCATCGTACAAACCAACAAGCATCGTAAACATCCTAAAGGCAAACCTTAGCATATTATTTTTATAATACAATGGAAATATACAAGGTGATAATTATTTTTGTTGAAAAGTTTCTGTAATCAAGATTCACAAAGTTTCCGTGAGCATGAACAAAGTTCAAGGCTAGCTCCCACTTCAACAATGCTTGTCTTTCTCACTTTCACTTTCCTTTTTGAAAAGTTTTTAGGTTCCTCTCTTTATTTTTTTGTTTTTAGACTATTTGAAAGCACTCAACAGAAATAAATGACCCCCTAAAACTTCCGGGTTGTCTCCCTGTCAGCGCTTTCTTTAAAGCCATTAAGCTAGGCATATAGTGCTCAAGTAGTGGATCCACCCGGATCCCAAGGTATATCAAAGCCAATTTTAATTAACAATGATTTGTGATTTAGTAGTGAGCACAAAGTAACATATATCTGTGACACTCCAAAAATTTTGTGGTTTTTGTTTTCAGAAGAGCCTTGCTTAGTTTGAAGAAGGTCATTTAAACCCTTTTTAAAAACCCTCTTCTAAGTTTGTCCTCTCAAAAATCTTTTCTTGGATTTAATTTCTTCTAAAAAGAAAACCTTTTTGGTTTTGGGCTTTTATTTGATTTCGATCCATTCTTGTTTACCATGCCTCTTATGGTAAAACTCCCCCAAAACCCCTCCTTCCACTTTGGTACAACCCAAACATTCTGTCCAAACTAATAAAATCCATTTTTGGATTTTATTCCAATTATTTCTTTTCCCACAATAATTCTGTCCTTTCTTTTGAGCCTAGGTGATTTGCAAAGCAAGTACCCTAATGCCTTTGATTCTTGATCCCAAACCAACTCCCCTGGATAGTCCTTAGTACCCACAACCTAGAACCATCAAGATCTACTCTTCTTCTTTTCAAAAGTTTCAAATTTCACCCTCTGCAAGTTTGGACCAGATTTGCCAAATTTGGTGAAATTCATATCTCCACTCCTCCAAAAATTCCACCAAAATTCAGGCAACCTCTAGTTGCAATGAGAGACCAGTCCACCAAAAATCAGCTCAAGGAAAAATCCCTACATGCCTAGATCATTCTGTCGAACACCTGGCATGCACCATTTCTGTTCATCTTCAGTAAAAATTCAGATTCAGTGTCGTTTCTCCGTCAGAATTTCAGTCACATGTCCACTGTGCATTTGGCTCGTTGCTCGCAGCCCCTCCCTCTTGTCCGGAGCACCACACGCGCGCTTGGCGCCTTCCTGGCGTCGGTGGCGCCCTGGCCCGCCTGCGCCGGCGTGTCCCGCGGCGGAAGAACCACCGTAACGGCCGACAGGGGGCAACACTGCAACATAACGCCGTTCGGCGCCGCCCAAACCTCCTGAGAGCTCCGCGTGGCCACCTCCTTGCCAGTGCACGCATGCAGCACCGTCGCCGTGGCCTGGCACGCGCAGAGCGCGTTCTCTGCCGCGGACGTGCCATGCGGCCGTTCCGTCGAGGACAGGCCGTAACCACCCCTCCCGTGCTGAGTTGGACACTTAAATGGCACCAATGCTTCGTCTAGTCGATGCTCCAGCTCCTAAGCCGACCGTCCAGCCACAGCGCCGCCGTAATCACTCGCCGGACTTATCCGTTCATGGCAACCGCCTCGGGCCGGCTATAAATAGCACCCCCCGAGCTTGCTCTCGCCCCCGCACAACTCCACCACCTCACCAGACCCCGCCTAGCCACTGGAAGAGCCTCGAGGGGCCTTTCTTCCTCGACTCCGGCCACCTCCGTCCGCCACGGGCTCCGGCAATGTTCTCTCCGGTGAGAACTCCTTCGCCGCCCTACTCTCGCCCGTAGCCTCGTACCACCTCCAGAAGGCTAACCCCCACTTCAATTTGGTCCCCGCAGCTCCCTCCGGCGAGATTCACGACTGCCCGAACCGCCATCCGCTGGAGCAAGGGCTGCCGACGACACAGTGCTCGCCGGCGACCACCACCACCACCCACAGACGCGGAAGGACGTGCTGATCACGAAGGTACCGTCCGATCCCCCTGCCTCGCCGTGGATCGCCGCCGGCGACCACCGCACCTCTTGGGCACCGTCGCGCCCTGTTTCCCTCGTTTGAAAATTCAAACCTGACGGGTGGAGCCCGCCTGTCAGTCTCTCAGCCGTTTCTTTTAAACGAACCGTTTTCTGGACTTTCCGCAGAACCCCCTGGAAGTTTTCTGTTTCTTTACAGATGGGTCCTTGGACCAAAACTCTTATAACTTTTAAACAGAAAATGGTTTTTGATTGATTCTTTTTCTGTCATCTTTATTTTTCTGTCTAGTTTTTTTGTCATATTTATTTGAAAAATATTTGGAACTCTTTTCTGTGCACTCACGGTATTTACATTACGTGCATATTTTCTTATACCGTAGATACCGGAGGAGGTGACGGAGCTGCAAACTTCACACAGTTAAACTCCGACTACTCCGAACCAGGCAAGCATGTTTGAACTCTTGATATGATGAGTGGTTGTTGCATGTTTGCATTTTAGTATAGTCATGGCATGTTTATGAACATTTCTTTGAATGTTATATTTCATGCACATAAGTGGAAAGTAAGTTTCGGAAAGCATTATGTTGTTGGATACATATTTGCATGGCCATGTGATGGCATGAGGATGGGTAAGATGGCAGTGTTGGGACATGCCAGTCTTATGCCAGATTATTTGACTTCCGTGTCATCGTGAATCAAATCACATTTCCATTCATTTCCTTCCTGTACTGCCACATATTTTTTGAAAGGAATATGGCTTAGTAAGTTGCAAACCGTTTTCCTGGTACACACCAAATAGAGAGGCCGGGATGAGGGTTCCATGGCCCTGGATTAAAGCCCGTCATCCGGTCAGGGGGCATGGGTGTTTCCGGTTGGGACCGAGAGGGGGGCACCCCTTAGAGCGCGCGTATAGAAATTTGATCCCATGCTATTCGAGGTTGTGACCTCCACGTCTCAAAGTTTTTCTTGGACGTTGTCCAAGGTGATTCCTGGCATCGTGGGGTGAAATGGGTGTGTACTATTTAAATGAGTTTCTACTGAAATACCGTAAACGGAACTAGTCCTTTGTGACTACGAAAATTCGTTGGTTGTGGTGAGTTAGCACAAACTCTGCAGAGTCTCAAATTCTTTAAATCATCTTGTACGTGTCCAAGTACTGTATTCATCTTATCTTGTCAGATATCAGCCTCAGTGACAAAACTCCGGTGGACTACATGTGTGTAAATCCGGTTAAAGGTTATTCTTGTGGATGGACTAACCTATTATTTACATTTGATACAAGCCCTTTCTGTGACGTCACTCAGACGTCCGAATGTGGTATATTTGTTATTTACTTTTGTTATAAAGCCCTTTCTGTGATGTCGCCCAGACGTCCGACCGTGGCATACTTGTTATTTACTTTTGTTATCAAGCCCTTTCTGTGACGTCGCTCAGACGTCCGACTGTGGTATATTTGTTATTTACTTTTGTTATAAAGCCCTTTCTATGATGTCGCCCAGACGTCCGACTGTGGCATACTTGTTATTTACTTTTGTAATCAAGCCCTTTCTGTGACGTCGCTCAGATGTCCAACTATGGCATTTCTTTTACAAGCCCTGTCTGTGACGTCGCTCAGATGTCCGACTGTGGCATTTCTTTTATAAGCCCTGTCTGTGACGTCGCTCAGATGTCCGACTGTGGTATTTCTTTTAAGCCCCTTTATGTGGTGTCGGTAAGACGCCCGACTGCGGTATTTCTTTTAAAGCCCTTTATGTGGTGTCGCTAAGACGCCCGATTGCGGCATGAATTTTATTTGTTTACCTTTCGAGGCGTCGCTCCAGACACCCGATCGGTTTTCAGTTATTTATTCTTATTTATCAAGTCATGCAATAATATTATTGTTGGGATGAGCATCATCATTTTTATTCATGACGCATTCATGCATTCATTTATTATATATTTTATCCGAACTGTCTTGTGAGTACTTTCAAAGTACTCACCTGGCTTGTTGATTTGGCCAGATGTTGATGAAGGCGATCTCATGGATGAAGAGTTTGATAGCGAGTCCGACGCCTAGAGGAGTCCCAGTCAGTCCAGTGCGATCCTGTTTTGGTCACTGTATTATCCGCTTCCGCAACCCCAGAAATAAATTCATCGAGCCTCACCTCGACGCTCGATGAGCTGCCAGTTAGGAGTCAAGTTATCCACCACCATTTTTTACCTCAAGCTAGTAGCATGCCACCACACCCCTGTGTCATAACCGCCCTTATGTAAGATATTGGCGAGTTTGTAATAATTTGTTGAGTAGCCTCAGCTCAACCCTATAATATATTTAATGCTACTGGTCCTCTGTTCATCAAGTATTTGTCTACCAGTGAGGATGACTTTTCCTATACTGGGATCTAAAGATCGATTTTCTCAATAATTATTTTTATTGAAAAACCGGTCGTGAGAGACTTGGTAACCAGAGCCAGGCTGACTGTAGGAAGCCACTAGGTGCGATCGCTAATTGGTTATTAGCATGATAGAGTTTATTCATGTTTTTACAAATGTAGTCATTTTTCTGACAGTCAGCATAAAATTTATGATCTGATCGTTCAGATTTTTGCCTACTTTTGTAGATGGCTGGCAACGACTGTGAGTCGCAGATGTTCGCCAACGTGCCTGAGGGGTTCCTCAAGCTCCTCTCCTTCATCGTTCAGGTCATGATGGGGCCATCTGTGCGCCCAATCTTCACACTTTATCCACACAAGATCAATGACAGTCTGACCATGCACCAGGCCGTGGTGCAATTCAGGGGAGGGCGTGTTGAGATATGCCGCTTCCGTTTCTTGGGGAGAGCCATGCCTACAGAGAGGCATGCTATGCAGATGGCTGCCCGCGAGGCGATAGCTCGTCTTCGGGATGTTCTTCCTGCAATGAAGACCCGTCGCTACCGCTACCTTCCATGCCACGTGCCATACACCTGTCACTACTCATTCTCTTGCCCCAGAGGAGAGCGAGACGAGGCCTTTGAGATGCTTGTCGAGTACCTTCGAGCCCTGGAGGCAGCCTTCGACAGCATGGTGGACGACCTCGTAGCTGCCTGCATGGACTCAGTTCATGGCTGTGCTACTAACAGGAGGGAACTCCTACACACCGCTCCACCGCTGACTTTTATCTCGTCCTCAGCTTCTCATTCGCGTACCATTCTCGCCACTGCTCGTCGTTTGCCTACCACTAAGGAGTTTAACCAAGCTATTGCACCCACTCCCCTTTGTGCTGCACCACTTTTTGCACCCACTCCCATACGTGCTACTCCACCTATTCCGCCCACTCATATTCAGGTTACTCCGCCTATGGCACCTGCTCCATCAGCTCAGCGCAGCATTCCTCGTCTGGAACCTATTAGCGAGGAGGAAATTGATTCCCCAGCGTCACTGCGTCTCACCCTCGGCAGGCCAAGGGAGATCCTCACCATCTCCGACTGAGTACGCGTAGACGCCATGTGATGTACCGACTTGTGTAATATGTTTATATGTACATAGGTTGTGAGAAGTAGCCTGTTTGCGCATCATGTAGGATCTGGAGAAGTGCACTAGTTTAAATAACATGTCAGGATTATGTAAGCATATCCTGAGTGGTGTAATGTATAATTATGCTTGCGTGTAAGATATGTAATAGTCCTTCTACGCGCGCAACCGTGTATTTTCAAAAATATCCTGGAGTTTTAAAATTTTCTTTGTGTGTGATTTTATTGACTTTTGCGACTCTCTTTCTTGTCTTACGAGTTTCACAAAATATATCCCCAGAGTGAAAGATGTCTCGTCCTTGGACGCGCTCCATGCCAAATCAGCCGGAGGAAAATTATGGCACACCGCAAAATCACAATTTCACTCAGGGACAGACAAGTCAACAGGACAGTGAAAGAACATTTAACCAAGTGTGTCGTCTGTATGAACAGAGTCAGCAACAACACCAGGAAATGATGAACCAATTCATCAATATGGGAAGTAACCGTGGTCAGTATCAACCGCAATCCAAATTATCTGAGTTACAGAAGACGCATCCTCCAACATTTTCTCACACTGACAAGCCTCTTGAGGCTGACGACTGGCTTCGAGACATGGAGAGAAAATTAATTATTGCACAGTGTTCAGACCATGAAAAAGTATTCTATGCACCACATTACCTCACGGGAGCAGCTGCATCGTGGTGGGAAAACTTCCTGCACATGCACCCCAATGAAAATGGAATAACCTGGGAGGATTTCAAAGAAGGTTTTCATGGGGTACACATTCCTAAGAGTGTTATGAAAATCAAGAAGAGAGAATTTGATGACCTCAAGCAAAGGACCATGACAGTGTCAGAATACAACAGCCAATTTACTCTGCTGTCTTGCTACGCCAATGAAGAGCGCATGACCGAGAGCAAGAAGATGGAAAAATTCTTGGAAGGCCTGGCAGCCGCCCTTAAGTGCCAGCTGGTTGTGCATACCTTCCCAGATTTTAAAACATTGGTGGATAAGGCCATTACTCTAGAAAATGAGCGACGTAGCCTGGAAGATTTCCGCAAACGCAAAAGGGACCAGACTACTTTTGCTCGCAACCCCAGAAGTAAGACAGAATTTCAGAAGGGTGGAATACACAAAACCCCGACGGATAATTCACGCCCAATCAAAAATTTCCATGCAAGAGACAAGGAGTTCACCTATCGCCCAGGCGTTACTTGTTACGCTTGTGGAGAAGAAGGGCACTATGCCAAGCAGTGCCCCAAGCCAAGGAACTCAACCCCAAAGCCCAATAATGGTGGCAATAATTCAGCACCAAAGCGAAACAATTTCAACCCCAATAACAACCACCGGAAGGGTCACCTGAACCACGTGACCCGAGAGGAAGCACAGAACGCCCCAGATATCGTACTCGGTACGTACCCCGTCACACAATACCTGCCATGGTTTTGCTTGATTCTGGAGCTTCTCACTCATTCATTTCGAAGAGTTTTGCTTTGCAAAATAATTTTTCGATGCTCCCCTTGGAAAAATCAATGATCATCAAGTCCCCTGGAATTAAGCAAGTGACCCAGAGTTATTGTCAAGGTGTGGTTATTGAATTTGAAGGATTGAAGTTTTACACCAACCTTATTGTATTGGAAAGCAAAGGATTGGATGTCATCCTAGGAATGGATTGGTTAACCACCAACAAAGGTTTTATTGACTGCTTCAACCGGACCGTGATTCTCACACACCATCACGGGAAGAAAATAAAAGTTTCAGCCAAAGAAAGACAAATACCTCGGCAACCAAGATTAAACAAGGTGGAAATTTCTGAGTTGAACAAGGTTCCAGTAGTATGTGAATTTCCAGACGTATTTCCAGAAGAACTACCAGGCATGCCACCAGACCGAGAGATAGAATTCAGCATTGAGCTAGCACCCGGAACCGCTCCCATTTACAAGAAACCATATAGAATGGCACCATCCGAATAGGTGGAATTGAAGAAGCAAATAAAAGAATTATTGGAGAAAGGATACATACGAGCCAGTTCCTCACCTTGGGGTTCTCCAATTTTATTTGCCAAGAAAAAGGATGGAACTCTGAGATTGTGTATTTATTATCGATCTCTCAACATGGTCACAATCAAGAACAAATACCCAATGCCCCGAATAAATGATTTATTTGACCAGCTCGCACAGGCCAAAGTCTTCTCAAAAATTGACTTGAGATCAGGATACCATCAATTAAAGGTGCGAACAGAAGATATTCCCAAGACAGCCTTCACTTCCAGATATGGACTATATGAGTTCACAGTAATGCCATTTGGGCTAACCAACGCCCCCGCATATTTTGTTCACCTCATGAACAAAGTATTTATGAAGTATATGGACAAGTTTGTTGTGGTATTCATCGATGATATTTTGATATACTCCAAAACACCAGAAGAGCACGCCGAGCATCTCAGGATTGTATTAGAAGAACTCAAGAAACATCAATTGTACGCCAAATTCAGCAAATGCGAATTTTGGCTAAGGCAGGTGGGTTTTCTGGGCCACGTATTCACCCAAGAAGGTATTGCAGTAGACCCGAAAAAGGTCAAAGTCGTACTTGGCTGGAAGCCACCAGCTAGCGTAACGGACGTACGGAGTTTCTTGGGAATGGCGGGCTATTATCAAAGATTTATTGAAGGATTCTCCACCATAGCAAAGCCAATGATGCAGTTTCTCAAGAAAGGCAAGAAGTTTGAATGGACAGAAGCTTGTGAGAAAAGCTTCCAAGAGCTAAAAGGCAAATTAACAATGGCACCCGTATTAATTGTGCCAGATATACACAAGAATTTTGAGGTATTTTGTGACGCATCCCGGAAAGGCCTCGGATGCGTATTAATGCAAGAAGGCAAGGTAGTCGCGTATGTCTCCAGACAACTTCGCAAGCATGAGGAGAATTATCCCACTCATGACTTAGAATTGGCAGCGGTCATCCATGCACTCAAGGAATGGAGACACTTCCTACTTGGAAATCGTTGTGAGATATACACAGACCATAAGAGTCTTAAGTATATTTTCACACAGCCTGAACTTAATTTACGGCAACGACGCTGGTTAGAGTTGGTGAAGGATTATGATGTTGGAATCCACTATCATCCCGGAAAAGCAAATGTTGTGGCAGATGCCCTTAGTCGGAATCCCAGCACGGACAACGACAGTATACCAAAGTTGAGGCCAGAATTTCAACAGGAATTTGCCAGACTCAATTTAATAATGGTTACCGAAGGCAGTGTGTCGAATCTAGAAATACAGTCTACCCTGATGGAAAAGATCAAGGAGGCCCAGCACGGACACCCCAACATTGAGGGCATAAAAAGGAAAGTGAATATGGGCAAGGCCTCAGAATTCAACATAGATGAGCAAGGAATATTGTGGTACGGAGAGAGACTTTGTGTACCAAATATCAAGGACCTCAAACAGCAGATTTTGGCTGAAAGTCACACAGCTCCGTATTCCATCCACCCTGGAGGAACAAAAATGTACAAAGACCTTCAGGAAAATTTTTGGTGGCACGGTATGAAGAGAGGTATAGCCACGTTCATTGCATGCTGTGACTCTTGTCAACGTATCAAGGCCTAGCACCAGAAACCAGCCGGGCTATTACAACCAAACAAGATACCCGAGTGGAAGTGGGACGAGATTGGAATGGATTTCATTGTTGGACTGCCACGGTCACGACACGGAAACGATGCCATATGGGTCATAACCGACAGATTAACCAAAGTGGCACATTTTATTCTGGTGAAGACAATTCACACCACTCAGAGGCTGGCCAGACTTTATCTTGCCCGTTTCGTCTGCCTACATGGAGTCCCAAAGACTATCATATCTGACAGAGGCACACAGTTCGTCTCTAGATTTTGGGATCACCTACAACAGGCACTGGGAACCCAACTAGCATTCAGTACCGCATACCATCCCCAGACTGATGGGCAGACTGAACGTGTAAACCAAATTCTAGAAGACATGCTAAGAGCTTGTGTCCTCACCTACAGAACCAGTTGGGAAGAAAGTTTTCCATATGCAGAGTTCGCATACAACAACAGTTATCAAGCCAGCTTGCAAATGGCACCCTTTGAAGCTCTGTATGGGAGAAGATGTCGTACCCCGCTAAATTGGTCAAAGACCGGAGACAGCCATATCTTCGGCCCAGATATGCTCAAGGGGGCTGAGGAGAAAGTTAAGACGATTAGAGATCGACTCAAAACAGCTCAAAGTCGGCAAAAAAGTTATTATGACCGAAAGCATCGGGAAATCAGTTTTGAACCCGGAGAATTGGTATACCTAAGAGTTTCTCCTATGAAGGGTCTGCAGCAATTCAGGATTAAGGGAAAGCTAGCACCAAAATTCATCGGACCATTTCACATAGTGGCCCGAAGAGGCACGGTAGCCTACCAGCTAGACCTACCCGGAGATTTATCCGGTATCCACAACGTGTTTCACATCTTGCAGTTGAGAAAATACGTGAGCAACCAAGAGAAGCAAGTATCACATGAAAATATTGACGTGCAACCAGACCTCACCTACCGGGAGCACCCAATAAAAATATTAGAAGAGTCTGAGAGGAGGACCCGACAGAAAACCATCAAGTTTTTCAGAGTTCAGTGGAGCAATCACACCGAGAATGAAGCAACTTGGGAGAGCGAGGATTTTCTTCGGACAGAGCACCCACACCTGTTTAAGGATCAGCTGAAATCTCGGGGACGAGATTTTTCCTAAGGGGGTAGGTGCTGTGACACTCCAAAATTTTTGTGGTCTTTGTTTTCAGAAGAGCCTTGCTTAGTTTGAAGAAGGTCATTTAAACCCTTCTTAAAAACCCTCTTCTAAGTTTGCCCTCTCAAAAATCTTTTCTTGAATTTAATTTCTTCTAAAAAGAAAACCTTTTTGGTTTTGGGATTTTATTTGATTTTGATCCATTCTTGTTTACCATGCCTCTTATGGTAAAACTCCCCCAAAACCCCTCCTTCCACTTTGGTACAACCCAAACATTCTGTCCAAACTAATAAAATCCATTTTTGGATTTTATTCCAATTATTTCTTTTCCCACAATAATTCTGTCCTTTCTTTTGAGCCTAGGTGATTTGCAAAGCAAGTACCCTAATGCCTTTGATTCTTGATCCCAAACCAACTCCCCTGGATAGTCCTTAGTACCCACAACCTAGAACCATCAAGATCTACTCTTCTTCTTTTCAAAAGTTTCAAATTTCACCCTCTGCAAGTTTGGACCAGATTTGCCAAATTTGGTGAAATTCATATCTCCACTCCTCCAAAAATTCCACCAAAATTCAGGCAACCTCTAGTTGCAATGAGAGACCAGTGCACCAAAAATCAGCTCAAGGAAAAATCCCTACATGCCTAGATCATTCTGTCGAACACCTGGCATGCACCATTTCTGTTCATCTTCAGTAAAAATTTAGATTCAGTGTCGTTTCTCCGTCAGAATTTCAGTCACATGTCCACTGTGCATTTGGCTCGTTGCTCGCAGCCCTCCCTCTTGTTCGGAGCACCACACGCGCGCTTGGCGCCTTCCTGGCATCGGTGGCGCCCTGGCCCGCCTGCGCCGGCGTGTCCCGCGGCGGCAGAACCACCGTAACGGCCGACAGGGGGCAACACTGCGGCATAACGCCAGTCGGGGCCGCCCAAACCTCCTGAGAGCTCCGCGTGGCCACCTCCTTGCCAACGCATGCATGCAGCACCGTCACCGTGGCCTGGCACGCACAGAGCGCGTTCTCTGCCGCTGATGTGCCGTGCGGCCGTTCCGTAACCACCCCTCCCATGCTGAGTTGGACACTGAAATGGAACCAATGCTTCATCTAGTCGATGCTCCAGCACCTAAGTCGACCGTCCAGCCACAGTGCCGCCGTAATCACTCGCCGGACTTATCCGTTCACGGCAACCGCCTCGGGCCGGCTATAAATAGCACCCCCCGAGCTTGCTCTCGCCCCCGCACAACTCCACCACCTCACCAGACCCCGCCTAGCCACTGGAAGAGCCTTGAGGGGCCTTTCTTCCTCGACTCCGGCCACCTCCGTCCGCCTCAGGCTCCAGCAACGTTCTCTCCGATGAGAACTCCTCCGCCGCCCTACTCTCGCCCGTAGCCTCGTACCATCTCCAGAAGGCTAACCCCCACTTCAATTTGACCCCCGCAGCTCCCTCCGGCGAGATCCACGACTGCCCGAACCGCCGTCCGCCGGAGCAAGGGCCGCCGTCGACACAGTGCTCGCCGGTGACCACCACCACCACCCACAAACGCGGAAGGACGTGCTGATCACGAAGGTACCGTCCGACCCCCCTGCCTCGCCGTGGATCGCCGTCGGCGACCACCGCACCTCTCGGGCACCGTCGCGCCCTGTTTCCCTCGTTTGAAAATTCAAACCTGACGGGTGGAGCCCGCCTGTCAGTCTCTCAGCCGTTTCTTTTAAACGAACCGTTTTCTGGACTTTCCGCAGAACCCCCTGGAAGTTTTCTGTTTCATTACAGATGGGTCCTTGGACCAAAACTCTTATAACTTTTAAACAGAAAATGGTTTTTGATTGATTCTTTTTCTGTCATCTTTATTTTTCTGTCTAGTTTTTTTGTCATATTTATTTGAAAAATATTTGGAACACTTTTCTGTACACTCACTGTATTTACGTTACGTGCATATTTTCTTATACCGTAGATACCGGAGGAGGTGACGGAGCTGCAAACTTCACACAGTTAAACTCCGACTACTCCGAACCAGGCAAGCATGTTTGAACTTTTGATATGATGAGTGGTTGTTGCATGTTTGCATTTTAGTATAGTCATGGCATGTTTATGAACATTTCTTTGAATGTTATATTTGATGCACATAAGTGGAAAGTAAGTTTCGGAAAGCATTATGTTGTTGGATACATATTTGCATGGCCATGTGATGGCATGAGGATGGGTAAGATGGCAGTGTTGGGACATGCCAGTCTTATGCCAGATTATTTGACTTCCGTGTCATCGTGAATCAAATCACATTTCCATTCATTTCCTTCCTGTACTGCCACATGTTTTCCGAAAGGAATATGGCTTAGTAAGTTGCAAACCGTTTTCCTGGTACACACCAAATAGAGAGGCCGGGATGAGGGTTCCATGGCCCTGGATTAAAGCCCGTCACCCGGTCAGGGGGCATGGGTGTTTCCGGTTGGGACCGAGAGGGGGGCACCCTTTAGAGCGCGCGTATAGAAATTTGATCCCATGCTATTCAAGGTTGCGACCTCCCCGTCTCAAAGTTTTTCTTGGACGTTGTCCAGGGTGATTCCTCGCATCGTGAGGTGAAATGGGTGTGTACTGGTTAAATGAGTTTCTACTGAAATACCGTAAACGGAACTAGTCCTTTGTGACTACGGAAATCCGTTGGCTGTGGTCAGTTAGCACAAACTCTGCAGAGTCTCAAATTCTTTAAATCATCTTGTACTTGTCCAAGTACTGTATTCATCTTATCTTGTCAGATATCAGCCTCAGTGACAAAACTCCGGTGGACTACATGTGTGTAAATCCGGTTAAAGATTATTCTTGTGGATGGACTAACCTATTATTTACATTTGATACAAGCCCTTTCTGTGACGTCGCTCAGACGTCCGACTGCGGTATATTTGTTATTTACTTTCGTTATAAAGCCCTTTCTGTGATGTCGCCCAGACGTCCGACTGTGGCATACTTGTTATTTACTTTTGTTATCAAGCCCTTTCTGTGACGTCGCTCAGACGCCCGACTGTGGTATATTTGTTATTTACTTTTGTTATAAAGCCCTTTCTGTGATGTCACCCAGACGTTCGACTGTGGCATACTTGTTATTTACTTTTGTTATAAAGCCCTTTCTGTGACGTCGCTCAGATGCCCGACTGTGGTATATTTGTTATTTACTTTTGTTATCAAGCCCTTTCTATGACGTCGCTCAGATGTCCGACTGTGGCATTTCTTTTACAAGCCCTGTCTGTGATGTCGCTCAGATGTCCGACTGTGGCATTTCTTTTATAAGCCCTGTCTGTGACGTTGCTCAGATGTCCGACTGTGGTATTTCTTTTAAGCCCCTTTATGTGGTGCCGCTAAGATGCCCGACTGCGGTATTTCTTTTAAAGCCCTTTATGTGGTGTCTCTAAGACGCCCGACTGCGGCATGGATTTTATTTGTTTACCTTTCGAGGCGTCGCTCCAGACACCCGATCGGTTTTCAGTTATTTATTCTTATTTATCAAGTCATGCAATAATATTATTGTTGGGATGAGCATCATCATTTTTGTTCATGACGCATTCATGCATTCATTTATTATATCTTTTGTCCGAACTGTCTTGCGAGTACTTCCAAAGTAATCCCCTGGCTTGTTGATTTGGCCATATGTTGATGAAGGCGATCTCATGGAGTCCCAGTCAGTCCAGTGCGATCCTGTTTTGGTCATTGTATTATCCGCTTCCGCAACCCCAGAAATAAATTCATCGAGCCTCACCTCGACGCTCGATGAGCTGCCAGTTAGGAGTCAAGTTATCCACCACCACTTTTTACCTCGAGCTAGTAGCATGCCACCACACCCCTGTGTCATAACCGCCCTTATGTAAGATATTGGCAAGTTTGTAATAATTTGTTGAGCAGCCTCAGCTCAACCCTATAATATATTTAATGGTACTGGTCCTCTGTTCATCAAGTATTTGTCTACCAGTGAGGATGACTTTTCCTATACTGGGATCTAAAGATCGATTTTCTCAATAATTATTTTTATTTAAAAACCAGTCGTGACAATATCATGCAGCAACAAAGTCTAACTCTCTTCTTATGCATCGACATGTCATAAAAGAACAATTCATGCACACCAAGTAAAGGCCAATGCATAGTATAAGCAGTTTCTTGCAATTTTATCATATTAGGAACATAAAGAGGCGGAGATGTAGTTCCTCTCTCATAATAATTGCAAGTAGGAGCAGCAAGCACATGCATATTATATCTATCAAAATCATCATGTGTAGTAGTAAAAGGCAACCCATCAATATAATCCTTAATAAGCACAAACTTCTCCGATATAGTGTAGTTGGGAGAATTCAAAAAGATAATAGGACTATCACGCGTGGGTGCAATAGCAACAATTTCATGTTTAACATAAGGAACTATAGCAAGTTCATCTCCATAAGCATAATTAATATTGGCATCTTGGCCACAAGCATAGCAAGCGTCATCAAAAAGGGATATTTCAAGAGAATCAACCGGATCATAGCAATCATCCTTCGGTAAGCACGAAGGGGAATTAAACAATGTATGAGTTGAAGAGTTACTCTCATTAGAATGTGGGCACGGGTGCTCAATACGCTCTTCCTCCTTTTGTTCTTCACTCTCCCCATCATCTTTTTCATCTAATGAGCTCACAGTTTCATCAATTTCTTCTTCCATAGCTTCCTGCAAAATATTAGTCTCTTCTTGGACAGCGGAGACTTTCTCAATAAATGCATTAATATTGTAATTGTATTCATAATTTTCATAGCAATATCTAAGTATAGCAAGATTTTCAGGCCTATAAACATCATCATCAAAAGCTTCATACTTTTCAAACAAAGATTCAATTTCATAAGTAGCCTTAAAAGCAATAAATTCTTCAATTTGTTCAACATCATAATAATCATATATACCATTAGCATAAGAAGCTAAGGTTTCATTATCATTAAATTTGCATGAAAAGGGAAGGTGTGGAGCCTTCATCCTAGAGCAACAAGTAATATCATATCTCAAGCATAGATCCCGGGCATACCAACGCAACATATTAATTTGATCCCATAATAGTTTCCCTTTTTGTGTAAAGCGTTAATCCCTAAAGTATTCACATTGATACAACGTGTCTCCCATTATAAAGTTGAATGGGGTTTTCTCAGGATTATCAAAGTAGTACATAATATCTCTCACATAATGAGAATCGAGGGTTTTAGGAGTTACCCCATCTCCATGAGTAGCAAGTACACCTATTTTTTTGGTATTTCGTGTTCCGTATCCATAACTAAAGATAGAGAACAACTAAGAACAACAAATAAAAATTACTTAGTGATAAAGCAAACAAGCACACACGAGAATATTCACCCCACGCTATGACTCCCCGGCAACGGCGCCAAAAAAAAGTCTTGATAACCCACAAGTGTAGGGGATCGCAACAGTCTTCGATAAGTAAGAGTGTCGAACCTAACCAGGAGCTAAAGGTAGAATAAATATTCCCTCAAGTTCTATCGACCACCGATACAACTCTACGCACGCTTGACGTTCACTTTACCTAGAACAAGTATGAAACTAGAAGTACTTTGTAGGTGTGGTAGGATAGGTTTGCAAGATAATAAAGAGCACGTAAACATAAACTAGGGGCTGTTTAGATAAAATGCAATAAAGTAAATATAGCGAGTGTGGAAAAGTGGTGGTAGGAATTGTGAAATTGTCCCTAAGCAATTGACTACATTACTAGACCGGTAATCACTCTTGCAATTCTATTTGAGGGAGAGGCATAAGCTAACATACTTTATATACTTGGATCATATGCACTTATGATTGGAACTCTAGCAAGCATCCGCGAATACTAAATATTCATTAAGGTAAAACCCAACCATAGCATTAAAGTATCAAGTCCCCTTTATCCCATACGCAAACAACCTACTTACTCGGGTCTGTGCTTCTGTCACTCACGCCACCCACCATAAGCAAATCATAAACATATTGCAAACCCTACAGCGGGAATTCCTCACGCTTGCGTGACACGGAGGGCACAATAGGACAGCACCAATAATAAAACATGCAACTCAAACCAATCATAGCAATTCATCAATCACCGATAGGATAACGAAAATCTACCCAGACATCATAGGATGGCAACACATCATTGAAAATAATATGAAGCATAAAGCACCATGTTAAAGTAGAGGGTACAGCGGGTTGTGGGAGAGTGGACCACTGTAGATAGAGGGGGCAAGGTGATGGAGATGTTGGTGAAGATGGCAGAGGTGTTGGTGAAGATCACGGTGATGATGATGGCCCCCGGCGGCGTTCCGGCGCCACCAGAAGCAAGGGGGAGAGAGCCCCCCTTCTTCTTCTTCTTCCTTGACCTCCTCCCTAGATGGGAGAAGGGTTTCCCCTCTGGTCCTTGGCTCCCATGGCTTGGGAGGGGCGAGAACCCCTCCGAGATTGGATCTATCTCTTTGTTTCTGCGTTCTCAGATTCTGCCCCTTCATCATTTCTTTTATATCTGGAGATCCATAACTCCGATTGGGGTGAATCTTTCGTCCAGATTTTTCTCATAAAATTATATTTCTTGCGGCAAAAGAAGAGCATCAACCGCCTTACGGGTGGCCCACGAGAGTGCCAGGCGCACCCAGAGGGGTGGGCACGCCCCCTGTCTCGTGGCCACCTCGGACACCGTTTCACGTTGATTCTTCCTCTGGAAAATCCCAAATATTCCAAAATAATTCTCCGTCTGTTTTTATCCCGTTTGGATTCTGTTTTGATATTGGGTTTCTGCGAAACATAAAACATGCAACAAACAGGAACTGGCACTGGGCATCAATATGTTAGTCCCAAGAATAGTATAAAAAGTTGCCAAAAGTATATGCAAGTTGAATAATATTGGCATGGAACAATCAAAAATTATAGATACGACAGAGATGTATCAGTATGCCGACTTACCAAGCACCACTCCATGGAAAACAGTATTGGACGGCTTAAGATTTTTATCGGTTAACCCCATGCGACGGAAAGTATCATAATAAAGGATATTAATGCCGCTACCTCCATCCATGAGTACCTTAGTGAATTTGTATCCACCAACTTGAGGCGCCACCACCAAAGCCAAGTGACCCGGATTATCAACCCGGGGCGGGTGATCCTCTCGGCTCCACACAATGAGTTGCTCAGACCATCGCAAGTAGTGGGGAACTGCCAGCTCAATGGCGTTTACAACCCTCTAATGGAGCTTCTGGTCCCGTTTGCATAAGCTTGTGGTGAAGACGTGGTACTGCCCGCTATTCAACTGCTTTGGATGACTTTGATATCCAGACTGCTGCTGCTGACTCGCTTGACATGATTGTTGATTGTAGCCACCCTGATTACCTTGATTATTACCACCCTGACTACCTTGATGGTGTTGGTGACCCTGGAAGCTAGAATTAGAACCGCCACCTCCGTAACCCGGGCCATGAGAACCGCCGCCACCGGAACCTGAGCCGCCGCCTGACCCATGGTTGTTGTGGAACAAATTAGAATTTTTGAAGGCCCTCATAATTGAACAATCTTTCCAAAGGTGAGTAGCTAGCTTCTCATTCGTGCCATGCTTTGGACAGGGCTCATTCAGCAATTGCTCAAGATTGGGACTTGACCCACCGGTCCAAGGAGGCGGCCTCCCCTTACGACGCTGATTCTTGTTCTATGTATTGGTGTTAGCCACAAACTCTAAGTTACCATCAGCCTTGCTCTTACCGTTGCCTTCCTGATTCGCCGGGTTATGCTGCGGTCCCTTGGCGTTGCCACTCTTCTTTCCCTCTCCCGGCTTGTCATCATTAGACTCAGGGTCCTTGGTACCATCAGAGTTGGCATATTTAATTAGAGCCGCCATTAGCTGCCCCATATCATTGCAATCGCGCTTGAGCCGCCCCAGCTTCTGCTTAAGAGGCAAAAACGGCAATTTTTCTCCAACATCAGAACTGTAATGCAGGCATTGATGTTACAGATGAGTGTATGATAGCTTCGACCCGGTGCACCCAATGGGTCGTTGACTCCCCCTCCTCTTGGGCGCAATCAGATAAATCTACAATCGACATGGGCTGTTTGCATGTATCTTTAAAGTTCTGTATAAACTGGGCTTTTAGCTCAGCCCATGACCCGATGGAGTTGGTAGGCAACCCTTTTAACCAAGTACGGGCCGTCCCATCGAGCATCATGGTGAAGTATTTTCCACACGCGACATCGCTGACCTCCAATAGTTCCATGGCCATCTCATAACTCTCAATCCAGGCCTTAGGGGGTAAGTCACATGTGTAGTTAGGCACCTTACGAGGTCCTTTGAAATCCTTGGGCAAACACTCATTACACAGAGCTGGCACCAAACAGGGTACACCTGCAGTTCTAGAGGTCACACCTGCTCCACCGATGCCTCCGGATAAACCGAAAGATGCTGATGAGCCGCCTGCTGAGCTGCCTGCTCAGCTTCACGACGTATCCTGTCCTGATCGGCCAAACCATGCGCACCATCACACGGTGGGTCATGCCCACGCGGCTGGTTACGACGCTGGTCATTGCTTGAAATGGCCATTGAGTCCATGTGTCTACTATAACTCCAGCTTGGGCGAGGGGTCGAACGAATCCTGTCTCGACTGTAAGAATATGCATCCTGCCGCACCAATGCTGTTTGAAGAAGCTCCCTAGCCCTTCGTGTTTCAACCACCGCTGGAGAGTCGCCATCCACTGGGAGAGCCGCCAATCATGTCGCCGCCACGATCATGTTCTCCAAGGGGTTGGAATAATGACCCGATGGTGTTGGCACATGCTGAGGCGGAGTATTATTCAAATGAGGTGGTTCCGTTACACGTGGTTGAACTGGCATTCTTGCCCCAGGCAATGTAGCCCGGTTTATCTTCGGCGGGTTACTGGTCCTCGCTCTAGGCGTGCAAAAGAGACTTATGCCTCCTCCTTGTCGGTGTCAAAACCGGCGTATGTCGGGTAGGGGGTCCCGAACTGTGCGTCTAAGGCTAATGATAACAGGAGGCGGGGGATACAATGTTTACCCAGGTTCGGGCCCTCTCGATGGAGGTAATACCCTACTTCCTGCTTGATTGATCTTCATGAATATGAGTATTACAAGATTTGATCTACCACGAGATCGTAATGGCTAAATCCTAGAAGCCTAGCCTATGAGATTATGATTGTTGTTATCTCTACGGACTAAACCCTCCGGTTTATATAGACATCGGAGGGGGCTAGGGTTACACAAAGTCGGTTACAGAGAAAGGAATCTACATATCCGAATCGCCAAGCTTGCCTTCCACGTAAAGGAGAGTCCCATCCGGACATGGGAAGAAGTCTTCTATCTTGTATCTTCATAGCCCAATAGTCCGATCCATGTATATAGTCTGGATGTCTGAGGACCCCTTAATCCAGGACTCCCTCAGTAGCCCCTGAACCAGGCTTCGATGACAATGAGTCCGGTGCACAGATTGTCTTTGGCATTGTAAGGCGGGTTCCTTCTCCGAATACTTCAAAGTAAATCTCGAACACAAGAATCATGTCCGGTTCTGCAAAACAAGTTCCATACACAACCGCAGAAAGTATAATATTTCACGAGTCCAATCTGCTGACAACTTTTCATAGCGTGACATCACGCTGCTGCCTGGTCATTATTCGAACCGTTCTTTAGCCTGCCGCTCCATATTTCAAGGTGCGGTTTTATTGGCATGTCTTGTCAAAGCAGAGATCGTGTCCTCTTATCACGGGATTCTCATCAATATGGGCACGGGTAACCCAACCGTGCCATCTGCATGACCCTTGGGGAATAGGCGAGTTTTAAGGCGAGTGGGGAGGCGCATAATATTCACAGCCTTTATCAAGGGATAAGGATTCCCCCCTTTTCACCCACGCCTTCTCCTTCCTCTGCCCATCAATTCTCGAGCTCCAGCGCCCAAGCTCTCGCTTTCTCCATCCAAAAAGGCACTCCAGCCATGTCTGGATCCAGAGCAGGAGGCAAGTGGATGGCCTCCTCCGTCAAGGAGAAGGACATCAAGAAGCTCTGGGAGGCCGGGTACTTGGCTACGGAAATCGCTCACCGACTTCCGGCCAAGGGACAGATCGTCCCTACCCCGGAGCCCCAGGAGAGGGCAGTGTTCATCACACACTTCGTCCGTGGGCTAGGATTCCCTCTCCACCCGTTCGTTCGCGGACTCATTTTCTACTATGGGCTAGACTTCCATGACTTGGCCCCCAACTCTATCCTCAACATCTCGCCATTTATTGTCGTGTGCGAGGCCTTCCTCCGCATCCCGTCTCACTTCGGCCTATGGCTGAAGACCTTCAATGTGAAGCCGAAGGTGGTGAGCGGCTAACAAGTAGAATGCGGAGGCGCCATGGTGGGCAAAATGCCCAATGCCACCTGGCCCGAAGGCTCCTTTGTGGAGACTGTCAAAGGATGGCAGTCGGGGTGGTTCTACATCACCGAGCCGCGTGACACCAACTGGGCGGCGGCTCCCGCATTCCGGCCCGGAGTCCTGATGCGGCTCACCTCCTGGCAAGAGAAGGGCCTGACCTGGTCTTCTCCGGACGAGACGACGATTCTCTAGACGCGCATTCAGAGCATGATAAACAAGAGAATCAAGCTCGTCAACATGACCCAGGTGATGCTTGTTCGCTGGATCCTTCCGTGCCAACGCCGGACTTGCCATTTATGGGAGTTTGATCCGCCCAAGCACCATACTCTATTGGAGCTCTTCGGCACAATGCACGAAGACATCTGGAAGGTGCTCTTCAAGGCCAATGAGACACCACCGCCCACGAACAAGGATAGTGGGCATGACTTAACTCACCCTGCTAATCTGGTAAGTTCTTTCATGTTTTCAAGGTATGCCCTTTACTTGCACAACCGAGGAAGGCATCTAAGCCTTCCTATCAATTGTTTCAGGACTTGACAGAGAAGGCGGAGCGGATTAACTGTCCGGCTCCACTGCGCGAAGGCCTAGACATCCCGCTTCTAACGAGGATGCTGGTTTTGTGCCTTATCAGGTGCCGGAGAAGAAGGCCAGGAAGAAGGCCAAGAGGACCAGAGGTGGTCTCCGCCGTAAGGGCACATCGGACTGGACGTCCAAAGACGCCGAGGCACACTCTTCTGCCGAAGACGACGAGGAAGAGGAGGAAGAGGAAGAAGAGATCCATTCCCCCCTGCAGGGGGGAGAAATAAGAGGACAGCCTCCACACATCTAGAGGCCGAGGCGCCCAAGAAGGGGAAAGCTTCCCTTCCGGACAGCTCCGCAGCGGCCACCGATAGCAGCTGGGAGTGGGAACCCAGGGAGAAGCCCCTAGCCAAATCGTAAGTATCCGGACACGTTCATGTATTCGACCTCTTTAATTTATTGTTTTAATGTGCTAATTTATGTATTTGCAGTCCAGCTCGGTCCAACCTCAAGCGGTCCTTATCTTTGGAGGACTCGTTGGATCCGGCCGCGATGGACAACGGGACCCTTCCCTCAGCCTCCTCTCCCAAGGACACGGATGGCGCCGAGGCATTGTCCCGAAGGATCCCAGGCCAGAGAGAGAATCCGGAGGCCGCCAGGGAGGCGCCGGTGGGTGAAGCCTCGGCTGCCGGACACATGGGGGAGCAGACCTCCATGGATACTGATGATGGGGGCCGTATTCAATTCGACCCTCATCCAAATATAATTCTGGAGACCCATATGACACCGGAATCAGGCGAGCAGCCCTCTTCGAAGGAAGGGAGCGTGCCTATCCCACCGGTGACCTCTGTCCATATAGAGGTGCTGGACACTTTGCTGGAAGCGCTTCGAGGCGCTTCCATTGTCGAAGAACACCGTACCCTTATGGGTACGGTGATTGAGAGGATCTAGTCCGCAAAAAGAGGACTGACCAAAGCCTACACTAGCCTCCTAACAGGCTTTGAGGTGAGTAATGCTACTGTAAAAATATTGTCAGAGTATAGATAGTAGCCCCTGAGACACGGTTTGGTGTTTGAAAAGACAAGCCGGACAAAGGATCAAATAACTTTCGCAGGAAACTAATTTAAAATGTCTATGTGAACAAGCAGGCGTAGCTGCTAGCTGCGATCGCTCACACTGCAGAAGTCTCCAGACTGAAGCAGAATCTGGAGCAGGCCAAGGAAGAGCTCGGCCGTGTGAAGAAGCAGCTGGAGGACAGTCAAGGTATGTAGTATCCTTGTATATATTCAGGAACGATGAATGATTCGTGCTGACTAAAGTGCCATGAAATTTATTAGGGGTAACAACCGAAGTAGAGGCTCTCAAGAAGGCACTGGCCGAGGCCAAGGACAAGGCGGCCAAGGATCGGGCTGCACGCGAAAAGCATGAGGCCCGGGTCAATGAGGTCTAGCAAGAGCTCCAGGACGCCGTCAAGAAGTGTGAGTCCTTGGAGCGCAACCTTAAGGAGCAAGAGTTTGAACTTGCCAAGGCCTGCCAGAGCGCACAAGATGCCCGGGCCGAAGCCCAGGGCGCCCTCCAGGAAATCCAGACGGCCAAGAAGATCACGGTGGGTAAGGCTTTCATTATGCAGAGAAGATATGTGAAGGAAAGGTTCCTTTTACTTACACGGATTTGGAGCTCTCCAGGGGCGTTTGTGGATCTGCCGCATAGCATTTCAGATGCTGCGGAATTCTATCGAGCCGAAGAGGGGAGCTCTACAAAGAAGCTGTTATGGTCACAATACCTTGACCAAAACATCCAGTGCCCTTTAGCGACCAGCTGAAACAACTGGTCGAGCTGCATAGGGCGGCCGAACTAGCCATGAAGGATTTGATAATCCGGTTATGGTCTGCCGAAGCTATTCCCAGCAGCTACTTCAGACTCGTGAAGCGGCTTATCAGCGCCTGCCCTCGGCTTGAAGCCATCAAGAGGTCAGTCTGTATCAAAGGCGCGCGAATGGCCTTTGCCCGCGCTAAGATGCATTGGGCGAAGATGGACACCACGAAGCTGATGACCGAGGGACCGCGCCACCCCAACTGTATTTTGACAGTGCCCTGGAGGGATCCCGCCTTGTGGCGGAGCAATGTGCTAAGGATATCATATTCCCATGAATACACTCATGTTATCCTGTCCTGTATTATGAAACAGATCCGTTATGTAATATAATGTCTGTTATTTAAAATTTTACCTCCTGTGCAGCCGTTTTGTTAAATTTGAGAGTTGGCCAGTCATCGGCTTCTGCCCCCACGTAGGTAGTACGGGGGTGTTCGGGATAAATCTAAACACTCTTTATCCAAGGTTTTGGTCCTTAATGGAGGTGTTTAGCGCAACGAACCAGGCAATCAGACTATGCGGCTTTACTACTCTCACTTAGCCATAGGAGTTTGACGAGAAAAATTTAGGCGCAGCCCCTGGTGTTCAGAAATTGGATAAAAACCGATTCATCGCTTAATGCGGAAAAAATCGCTAAAGATTTGTGACCTCTCGAATAGCTGACCGGCTCTCGCCGCATGATGATAGTCAGTTTTCGGCTTTCTCTACTGAGGTGCTCATCCGGAAGAACTGGGACACAATCGTAGTAGTTCTCCCTTTACTACCCTAGTCGATATAGCAGAACGTAAGGTAATAAGCACAGGAGTCGGGCAACCCAACTATTGATCAAAAACATGATTGGGAGCCGATGCATATAATGCTATAAGTTTGGGGTGCCGAATTGTACTGTAAAAGTGTCCGGACTTTATAGCCGTATTGTGGGGTATGATGAAGCCCCTGGCGAATTAAGGCGTACTAGAGTGTACGGGCACAATTGATAAGAATATATAAAGAAAAGGAAAAAAATCAAGTAATAAGCTGACACTGCAAATATTGAGCCACAAATTATTTTCCATTGTAATTTGATTAATACGTCAAGGCGTACTTGTACAAGTAATGTGATAAGCAAATAAGGCTATTTGACATGCCATGACCAAGGGCGAGCTGCGTGCGGGTTTTTAAAACAGGTATAGCGATCGTTAGCAGAGACCACCTGGGGGTTCCCTTGTACATCAAAGCTTCTTGCCTTCTTGGTGTATCCGTCCCTTGATAGGTCCGACGATCAGGTTATCAGAAAAATGCTCGGAAAGAGAAAAACCTGAAAGAAGAAGAAAAAGTGAAGGTATGCGGGTCCAGGAGCGGTTGAGCCGCATTATGCACCACGGCCTAGCTGTGCCTCCGTCCATGCCCATGGTATTTTAAGTGCGTAGTTATGTATGCGCAGCACGAGTATCGCCGCCTTGTTGGGACTGGGATGAAGGCCAAATTGCTAGTCAAGCTCTGGACGAGCTGGACTGGCCTACTGTAGGGTAGTTCGGACTCGCTTGACGGTGTTCAGGACCTTGGCTGTTGAATTGCGGTTATGCCTGAAAAGGCCGCTTTGTACTTCTGCTCCAAGAGCCGCGGTGTGCTCCTCGGTACGGAGGGAGCGTTCCGTGTTTCCATTGACTGTTATAACACCACGTGGTCCGGGCATCTTGAGCTTGAGGTAAGTGTAATGCGGCACCGCATTGAAGCGAGCAAATGTGGTTCGTCCAAGTAGTGCTTGATAGCCACTGTAGAAGGGGACGATATCGAACATCAATTCTTCGCTTCGGAAATTATCCGGGGATCCGAAGACCACTTCCAGTGTGATTGAGCCCGTACAGCAGGCCTCTACACTTGGTATGACACCTTTAAAGGTGGTTTTTGTGGGCTTGATCATCGAGGGATCGATACCCATTTTGCGCACTGTATCCTGATAGATCAGGTTCAGGCTGCTGCCGCCGTCCATGAGGACTCGCGTAAGGTGGAATCCATCAATGATTGGGTCAAGGACTAGTGCGGCTGAACCGCCATGACGAATACTGGTCGGATGGTCCCTGCAATCGAAGGTGATCGAACAGGACAACCATGGGGTGTACTTTGGGGCAACTGGCTCCATCGCATAGACGTCCGTGAGTGCGCGCTTGCGCTCCCTCTTGGGGATATGGGTAGCGTATATCATGTTTACAATTTTAACTTGGGGGGAAACTTCTTCTGTCCCCTGTGTTCGGTGGCCAGGGCTCCTCATCATCGTCGTCGCTTTGCGACCCCTTCTCCTTGTTCTCGGCATTTAACTTGCCGGCCAGTTTGAAGACCCAACATTCTCCGTTGGTATGATTGGCTCGTTTATCAAGAGTGCCGTGGATTTGACATGGACGATCGAGTATGCCGTCCAAACTGGACGGGCCCGTATTGTTTCTTTTAAATGGCTTCTTTAACTGACCGGACTTAGAGCCGCTGACTCTGGCATTGACAGTCGTGTCTTCGGTGTTGTCACCATTGTTTCGACGCTTGTGTTTGTTGCGTCAGGGCTTGCCGTTGCTGTTTCTGGCTTCAGAAGTGCCAGGTTTTCCTGTATTGTTATTGCTACAGGCTAGCCAACTATCTTCGCCCGCACAAAAGTGGGTCATGAGTGCCGGGAGGGCCGCCATGGACTTTAGCTTTTCTTGGCCAAGGTGTCGGGTAAGCCATTCATCATGGATGCCATGTTTAAAGGCTGCTAAGGCTTCAACATCCAGACAGTCGACGATCTGGTTCCTTTTAGTTAAGAACCTAGTCCAGAATTTCCTGGCTGACTCTCCGGGCTGTTGAACTATGTGACTTAAGTCGTCGGCATCCGGAGGTCGGACATATGTGCCTTGAAAGTTGTCGAGGAAGGCATCCTCCAATTCCTCCCAACGGCCAATGGAGTTTTCGGGCAGGCTGTTCAACCAGTACCTGGCTAGTCCCTTTAGTTTGAGCGGGAGGTATATGATGGCATGAAGATCATTGCTACGTCTTGAGCTTGCGTTGGTTTTCCTCGAAGAGGAGAGGGTGATGCAGCAAGTGTAGCGTAAGTATTTCCCTCAGTTTTGAGAACCAAGGTATCAATCTAGTAGGAGTCTGCTCAAAAGTCCCACGCACCTACACAAACAAACTGAGAACTCGCAACCAACGCAATAAAGGGGTTGTCAATCCCTTCACGGCCACTTGCGAAAGTGAGATCTAATAAAGATAGTATGATAAGATAAATATATGTTTTGTATTTTATAATATAGATGCAAAAAGTAAAGATGCAAATAAAAGTAGATTGAAAGCAAATATGATAATAGATAGACCCGGGGGCCATAGGTTTCACTAGAGGCTTCTCTCAAGATAGCATAAGTATTACGGTGGGTGAACAAATTACTGTCGAGCAATTGATAGAAAAGCGCATAGTTATGAGATTATTTAGGCATGATCATGTATATAGGCATCACGTCCATAACAAGTAGACCTACTCCTGCCTGCATCTACTACTATTACTCCACACATCGACCGACTCCTGCCTGCATCTAGAGTATTAAGTTCATAAGAACAGAGTAACACATTAAGCAAGATGACATGATGTAGAGGGATAAACTCAAGCTATATGATATAAACCCCATCTTGTTATCCTCGATGGCAACAATACAATACGTCCCTTGCAACCCTTTCTGTCAGTGGGTAAGGACACCGCAAGATTGAACCCAAAGCTAAGCACTTCTCCCATGGCAAGAAAGACCAATCTAGTAGGCCAAACCAAACTGATAATTCGAAGAGACTTGCAAAGATAACTCAATCATACATAAAAGAATTCAGAGAAGATTCAAATATAATTCATAGATAAACTTGATCATAAACCCACAATTCATCCGATCTCGACAAACACACCGCAAAAAGAGTTTACATCGAATAGATCTCCACAAGAGAGGGGGAGAACATTGTATTGAGATCAAAAAAGAGAGAAGCCATCTAGCTAATAACTATGGACCCGTAGGTCTGTGGTAAACTACTCACAACTCATCGGAGGGGCAAGGATGTTGATGTAGAAGCCCTCCGTGGTTGATTCCCCCTCTGGCAAAGTGCCGACGAAGGCTCCAAGATGGGATCTCGCGGATACAGAAGGTTACGATGGTGGAAATTGTGTTTCATGGTGCCCCTGGATGTTTTCGGGGTACGTAGGTATATATAGGAGGAAGAAGTACGTCGGTGGCCGCCCGAGGGGCCCACGAGACAGGGGGCGCGCCCTACAGGGGGGGGGCACGGCCTCCTATCTCGTGGGAGCCTCGGCAGCTTCTTGGCTTGCACTCCAAGCTCTCCGGATCACGTTCGTTCCAAAAATCACGCTCCCGAAGGTTTCATTCCGTTTGGATTCCGTTTGATATTCCTTTTCTTCGAAATACTGAAATAAGCAAAAAACAGCAATATGGGCTGGGCCTCCGGTTAGTAGGTTAGTCCCAAAAATGATATAAATGTGTAAAATAAAGCCCATAAACATCCAAAAGGGGTAATATAATAGCATGGAACAATAAAAAATTATAGATACGTTGGAGACGTATCAAGCATCCCCAAGCTTAATTCCTGCTCGTCCTCGAGTAGGTAAATGATAAAAAGAGAATTTTTGATGTGGAATGCTACCTAGCATAATTCATAATGTAATTTTATTTATTGTGGCATGAATGTTCAGATCCAAATGAATACAAAATAAAAGTTCATATTGACATAAGAAATAGTAATACTTCAAGCATACTAATCAAAGTAATCATGTCTTCTCAAAATAACATGGCTAAAGAAAGTTATCCCTACAAAATCATATAGTCTGGCTGTTGCTCTATCTTCATCACACAAAGTATTTAATAATGCACAACCCCGATAACAAGCCAAGCAATTGTTTCATACTTTAATAATCTCAAAAAATTTCAACTTTCACGCAATACATGAGCGCGAGCCATGGACATAGCACTATATGTGGAATAGAATGGTGGTTGTGGAGAAGACAAAAAAAGGAGAAGATAGTCTCACATCAACTAGGCGTATCAACAGGCTATGGAGATGCCCATTAATAGATATCAATGTGAGTGAGTAGGGATTGCCATGCAACGGATGCACTAGAGGTATAAATATATGAAAGCTCAACAAAAGAAACTAAGTGGGTGTGCATCCAACTCGCTTGCTCATGAAGACCTAGGGCACTTTGAGGAAGCCCATCATTGGAATATACAAGCCAAGTTCTATAATGAAAAATTCCCACTAGTATATGAAAGTGACAATCTATGAGACTCTCTATCATGAAAATCATGGTGGTACTTTGAAGCACAAGTGTGGAAAAAGAGATAGAAGCATTGTCCCTTCTCTCTTTTTCTCTCATTTTATTTTTTTCCTTTTTCTTTTCCTCTTTTTTTTTCTTTTTTTTCTTTGGCCTTTTTTTTTTCTTTTTGGCCTTTCTCTTTTTTTCCTTTTTTTTCCTTTTTTCCTTTTCTTTTTGTAAAGTCCGAAGTCTCATCCCGACTTGTGGGGGAATCATAGTCTTCATCATCCTTTCCTCACTAGGACAATGTTCTAATAATGAAAATCATCACACTTTTATGGATTTACAACTCAAAGCTAGAACAAGATATGACTCTATATGAATGCCTCCGGCGGTGCACCGGGATATGCAATGAATTAAGAGTGACATGTACGAAAATTATGAAGGTGGCCTTGCCACAAATACAATGTCAACTACATGATCATGCAAAGAGCAATATGACAAAAGTAATGCGTGTCATATGAACGGAACGACGAAAAGTTGCATGGCAATATATCTTGGAATGGCTATGGAAATGCCATAATAGGAAGGTATGGTGGCTGTTTTGAGGAAGGAGTATGGTGGGTGTATGGTACCGGCGAAAGTTGCACGGTACAAGAGAGGCTAGCAATGGTGGAAGGGTGAAAGGGTGCATTTAATCCATGGACTCAACATTAATCAAAAGAACTCATGTACTTATTGCAAAAATTTAGAAGTCATCAAAAACCAAAGCACTACGCGCATGCTCCTAGGGGGATAGATTGGTAGGTAAAGACCATCGCTCGTCCCCGGCCGCCACTCATAAGGAAGACACTCAATAAATAAAATTGTGCTCCAACTTCGTCACAAAGAGGTTCACCATACGTGCAGGCTACGGGAATCACAAACTTCAACACAAGTATGCTTTAAATTCATAATCACCCAACTAGCATAACTTTAATATTACTACCTTCATATCTCAAAACAATTATCAAGCATCAAATTGATCATAGCATCCAATTTACTTTCTATGATAGTTTTTATTATACCCAACTTGGATGCTCATCATTCTAGGACCAACTTTATGAGCATAGCAAAAACCATGCTGTTCTAAAATACTCTCAAAATAATATAAGTGAAGCATGAGAGACTAGCAATTTTTTCAAAATTAAGACAACACCGTGCTCTAAAAGATATAAGTGAAGCACTAGAGCAAAAATATCAAGCTCAAAAGATATAAGTGAAGCAAATAGAGTATTGTAGAAAATTCTAATCAAATAGGCTTCTCCCAAGAGGTGTGTACAACAAGGATGATTGTGGTAAACTAAAAAGCAAAGACTAATATAATACACGACGCTCCAAGCAAAACACATATCATGTGGCGAATAAAAATATAGCTCAAAGTAAAGTTACCAATGAACGAAGACGAAAGAGGGGATGCCTTCCCGGGGCATCCCCAAGATTAGGCTTTTGGTTATTCTTGAATATCTTGGGGTGCCTTGGGCATCCCCAATCTTAGGCTCTTGCCACTCCTTATTCGACAGTCCATAAAAGCTTTACCCAAAACTTGAAAACTTCACAACACAAAACTCAACAGGAAATCTTATAAGCTCCGTTAGTGAAAGAAAACAAAACCACCACATAAGGTACTGAAATGAAGCCATTCTTTATTTATTTTGGTGTTAAACCTACTGTATTCCAACTTCCTTATGGTTTATAAACTAATTTACTAGCCATAGATGCATTGAAATAAGAAAACAACACACGGAAAACAGAATTTGTCAAAAACAGAACAGTCTGTAGAAATCGGTAACTAACGCAAACTTCTGGAACTCTAAAAATCCTACCAAAATAGGAAGTACTGGATAATTTGTTTATTGAACAGAACCAAAAAGAATCAACGAAAAATCACGTTCCTGTGATTTAACAAAATTATATTCGTGCGTGCAAAGTTTCTGTTTTTCAGCAGAATCAAATCAACTATCATCGTAGGTTATCCTATAGGTTCTACTTGGCACAAACACTAATTAAAAGATAAAAACACATCTAAACAGAAGGTAGATGCAAGATTTATTACTAAACAGGAGCAAAAACAAAAAACATAAAGAAAATTGGGTTGCCTCCCAACTAGCGCTATCGTTTAACGCCCCTAGCTAGGCATAAAAACAAAGATAGATCTAACTAGTGCCATCTTTGGCACTCAGAGAGGTTGATCTCCTCTCTATGGCATTCATTCTTCTATTTAAGGTAAGCACATGGCCATTAATGGAAGAAGTAAGATTAAGCACGTTACAGAAGTTTGCCTCTAAACTAGACTTCATCTCTTTAATAATTTCATTTTGATAAAAGCACAAGAGAGTAGTTCATTCAACCTTATCATTCATAGGGTGCCCAAATATGGTTTTCATTTTTTCATAAGTATCTATAGCATCCCTTCAAGAAAAATTCCTTCAAAAATAGAATCTAAAACTTGTTTAAAAGAAGCGGGCAAGCCAACATAAAAACTTTTTAAGTAATCTTGAAATTTATATTGTGGCATATAGCTGGCCCGAATCCTTAATAATCTATCCCAAGCATCTTTTAAAGACTCATCAATTAAATAGCGAAAAATTCCAGAGTCATCCTCATCAAAATTATTCAAGCTCTCATTGGAGATCCAGGTGGGTCTTTCTATAGCGTCATTATTCATGAGCTTAGAGAGGATAGAGGGGTTGTCCAAGGCAGTAGAGCTCGGGAGAAAACCCTTAGTTCTTTTTGACTCGGCCATGGCAACGGGAAGGCAAAAAGGAGAAGAGAGGAGGAGATTGGGAAAGAGAGGGCGAATAAAACGGCAAGGGTGAAGTGGGGGAGAGGAAAACGAGAGGCAAATGGCAAATAATGTAAATGCAAGGGAGATGGGTTTGTGATGGGTACTTGGTATGTCTTGACTTGAGCGAAGACCTCCCCGGCAACGGTGCCAGAAATCCTTCTTGCTACGTCTTGAGCTTGCGTTGGTTTTCCTCGAAGAGGAGAGGGTGATGCAGCAAGTGTAGCGTAAGTATTTCCCTCAGTTTTGAGAACCAATGTATCAATCCAGTAGGAGGCTCCTCAAAAGTCCCACGCACCTACACAAACAAACTGAGAACTCAGAACCAATGCAATAAAGGGGTTGTCAATCCCTTCACGGCCACTTGCGAAAGTGAGATCTAATAAAGATAGTATGATAAGATAAATATATTTTTGGTATTTTATAATATAGATGCAAAAAGTAAAGATGCAAATAAAAGTAGAATGAAAGCAAATATGATAAGAGATAGACCCGGGGGCCATAGGTTTCACTAGAGGCTTCTCTCAAGATAGCATAAGTATTATGGTGGGTGAAAAAATTACTGTCGAGCAATTGATAGAAAAGCGCATAGTTATGAGATTATCTAGGCATGATCATGTATATAGGCATCATGTCCATAACAAGTAGACCGACTCCTGCCTGCATCTACTACTAGTACTCCACACATCGACCGACTCCTGCCTGCATCTAGAGTATTAAGTTCATAAGAACAGAGTAACACATTAAGCAAGATGACATGATGTAGAGGGATAAACTCAAGCAATATGATATAAACCCCATCTTGTTATCCTCGATGGCAACAATACAATACATGCCTTGCAACCCTTTCTGTCAGTGGGTAAGGACACCGCAAGATTGAACCCAAAGCTAAGCACTTCTCCCATGGCAAGAAAGACCAATCTAGTAGGCCAAACCAAATTGATAATTCGAAGAGACTTGCAAAGATAACTCAATCATACATAAAAGAATTCAGAGAAGATTCAAATATTATTCATAGATAAACTTGATCATAAACCCACAATTCATCGGATCTCGACAAACACACCGCAAAAAGAGTTTACATCAAATAGATCTCCACAAGAGAGGGGGAGAACATTGTATTGAGATCCAAAAAGAGAGAAGAAGCCATCTAGCTAATAATTATGGACCCGTAGGTCTGTGGTAAACTACTCACAACTCATCGGAGGGGCAAGGATGTTGATGTAGAAGGCCTCCGTGGTTGATTCCCCCTCCGGCAGAGTGCCGGTGAAGGCTCCAAGATGGGATCTCGCGGATACAGAAGGTTACGGTGGTGGAAATTGTGTTTCCTGGTGCCCCTGGATGTTTTTGGGGTACGTAGGTATATATAGGAGGAAGAAGTAAGCCGGTGGCCGCCCGAGGGGCCCACGAGACAGGGGGCGCGCCCTACAGGGGGCGGCCTCCTATCTCGTGGGAGCCTCGACAGCTTCTTGGCTTGCACTCCAAGCTCTTTGGATCACGTTGATTCCAAAAATCACACTCCCGAAGGTTTCATTCCGTTTGGACTCCGTTTGATATTCCTTTTCTTCGGAATACTGAAATAGGAAAAAAACAGCAATATGGGCTGGGCCTCCAGTTAGTAGGTTAGTCCCAAAAATGATATAAATGTGTAAAATAAAGCCCATAAACATCCAAAAGGGGTAATATAATAGCATGGAACAATAAAAAATTATATATACGTTGGAGACGTATCAATCATCACCGTGGGCCATGTGAATATGGAGAAGAAAATCCTCAATCCATACCGTGGGGTCTGTTGAGCCATCATATGATTCGATGTTCACGGGTTTAAACCCTTCTGGGAATTCATGTTCCATTACTTTGTCAGTGAAGCAAAGGGGGTGTGCGGTGCCTCTATATCGGGCCAAGTCGTGACGTAGCTCGGATGGAGTTTGTCTGCGGTTTTCGGCCCGGACATGGTTATGTTTGTCAAGTTCAGCCGGATAGCCATTGTCGCGCATCGGGGCACGCCCTCGTGATCCATAGATTGATCTTGTCTGACCTGCTCTATTTTCCAAGTCGCGCCGCAGGTCATGTGTGTATCCACGAGCTGTTGTATTTCCGTTTCTACGGCGAGGTTGTGCGGGCTGGTGTTCGGCTCGAGGTGCCGCTTTGTCTCGGCCACGTGGTGGTTGGTTAGCCGCATTATGCCTTGGTAGGATGTGCTCCGTCGCCTCGTCATTGAACTGTGGTAACAGTTTGCACTTGGGTAGCTTTTGGTTAGGCGCTCTAGGCCATATTCCTCGGCTGCCAGGACATCAGACCATCTTTCATTGAGAAGATCTTGATCAGCTTGAAGTTGCTGCTGCTTCTGTTTTAGGCTCCTTGCAGTGGCTATTAGCCGGCGCTTAAAGCCCTCCTGCTCGACGGGCTCCTCAGGCACGATAAAGTCTTCGTCACCGAGGCTCACCTCGTCCTCGGAGAGCGGAAGGTAATTACTGTCCTCTGCGTCTTCATTCGTGGCCTGTTCATCAGGGCTAGCTTGCCCATCTTCCCGTTCGTCCTGTTCGGAGGTTGGCTCGACAGGGTCTTGATTGTCTTTGGCATCGTGCGGAGTATTGTTTTCTCCTGTGACGGTGTTGTTGTTTTTACTACGGCATGGCTTAGTGTGGCACCGCTGATGTCGGTGCTTTGGCTGTATATCAGGAGGTTTATCCTCGACTGGATTTTCATTGTCGTTGTTGTTCTCTTTGGGTGTATCCACCATGTATATGTCGTACGAGGAGGTGGCTGTCCAACGCCCTGTAGCCGGTGGTTCCTGTTCCTCTCCGGCATCATTGTCCATACCGTCGATGTCCTCGGAGTCGAAATCAAGCATGTCGGTTAAGTCGTCGACAGTGGCTATCAAGTGGGTGGTGGGTGGTAAACGAAGTTCTTCGTCGTCCGCTTCCCACTCGAGCCGGACATAGTTCGGCTGAGAGTCTCCTGACAAGGAGAGGGATTTCAATGAGTTTAACACATCACCTAGAGGTGAGTGCTGGAAGATGTCCGTGGAGCTGAACTCCAAAATCGGCGCCCAATTAGGTTTGATGGACGCAGATGCACGAGGTCCGAAACCTATGGTCGGAGACGAGTCCGAGGTTCCGGTGACACAAGCCCAACTCGATGTTGGGTCTGTGTGCGGCTCGAGCGCCGCTGAGTCCACTGCTTCCATGGCGGGGTTAAGCTTCCCGTCTTCAGACGACGGGGTCTGCTTTGGATCTAGGGCCAAAGCGGTTACATGCGCTATCTCCTGAGCACGGCTAGATGATAGATTTAGGTCATGTCCATTGTGGTGGCAGGGGACAACCATCATGGGCTCAAATTCGTCGAAGATCAAGTCTCCACGGATATCAGCCACAAAATTCAGGCTTCCAAACCTGACCTGATGGCCAGGGGCATAGCTATCGATCTACTCTAGATGGCCAAGCAAGTTGGCCCGCAGTGCAAAGCCGCTGAATACAAAGATCTATCTGGGGAGGAAGATCTCCCCCTGGACTGCGTTGTTGTAGACGATTGATGGAGCCATCAAGCCTTCTGGTGATGAAGCAGCCGGCCTCTCAATGAAAGCACCAATATCAGTGTCAAAACCGGCGGATCTCGGGTAGGGGGTCCTGAACTGTGCGTCTAAGGCTAATGGTAACAGGAGGTGGGGGACACAATGTTTACCAGGTTCGGGCCCTCTCGATGGAGGTAATACCCTACTTCCTGCTTGATTGATCTTGATGAATATGAGTATTACAAGAGTTGATCTACCACGAGATCGTAATGGCTAAACCCTAGAAGCCTAGCCTATGATATTATGATTGTTGTTGTCTCTACGGACTAAACCCTCCGGTTTATATAGACATCGGAGGGGGCTAGGGTTACACAAAGTTGGTTACAGAGAAAGGAATCTACATATCCAAATCGCCAAGCTTGCCTTCCATGCAAAGGAGAGTCCCACCCGGACACGGATAGAGGTCTTCTATCTTGTATCTTCATAGCCCAACAGTCCAGCCCATGTATATAGTCCAGCTGTCCGAGGATCCCTTAATCAAGGACTCCCTCACTCCTCATGATTTCATTTGAAGCGTTTTGACCATCGTAAGCCGAAAGCCTTTGACTGAATCCGCTGGGCTGAGCATCCAGGGCAGCCTGCTCTGCGGCCATCCTGATGTCCTCCGCCGCCAGGTTTTCCTTGGCTTATGCTACCACATCACACAGTTTTGCAATTTCTGCATTGTGCTGAGCTTGATTCGCCGGGTTAACTTCTGTTGTTAACAAGGCTGTGAGCTTATCCAGCAAACCTGTCAACACCTGATCCGGTGGGTGCATAGGACCTCCTGCCCTAGCTGCCGTCACCGCTGCTGACCCGGAAGTCATTGTTGCCGCTGTCGGTGTCAAAACCGGCGGATCTCGGGTAGGGGGTCCCGAACTATGCATCTAAGGCTAATGGTAACAGGAGGCAGGGGTCACAATGTTTACCCAGGTTCGGGCCCTCTCGATGGAGGTAATACCCTACTTCCTGCTTGATTAATCTTGATGATATGAGTATCACAAGAGTTGATCTACCACGAGATCGAAGAGGCTAAACCCTAGAAGCTAGCCTATGGTTATGATTGTTGTTTTCCTACGGACTAAACCCTCCGATTTATATAGACACCGGAGGGGGCTAGGGTTACACAGGTCGATTACGGAGAAAGGAATCTTCACATCCGAATTGCCAAGCTTGCCTTCCACGCAAAGGAGAGTCCCATCCGGACACGGGACGAAGTCTTCTATCTTGTATCTTCATATCCCAACAGTCCGGCATACGCATATAGTCCGGATGTCCGAGGACCCCTTAATCCAGGACTCCCTCAGTAGCCCCTGAACCAGGCTTCAATGACGAAGAGTCCAGCGTGCAGATTGTCTTCGGCATTGCAAGGCGGGTTCTTTCCCCGAATACTCCAAAGTAGATCTTGAACATAAAAACCGTGTCCGACTCTGCAAAACAAATTCCACATACCATGGTAGAGAGTACGATATACCACGAGTCCAATCTGCTGACAACTCATAGCGTGACATCACGCCATGGCCCGGTCTTTATTTGAACTGTTTTTATCCTGCCCTTCCGTATTTCGAGGCGCGGTTTCATTGGCACGTCTTGTCGAAGCAGAGATCGTGTCCCCTTATCACGGGATTCTCATCAATACGGGCATGGGTAACCCAACCGTGCCATCAGCATGGCGCTTGGGAAATAAGCGAGTTTTAGGGCGAACGAGGAGGTGCATGATTTTTACTGCCTTTATAAAGGGATAAGGATTCCCCTCTTTTAGCCACACCCTCTTCTTCCTCTGCTCATTCATTCTCGAGCTCCAGCACCCAAGCTCCCATCTCTTCTGCCCAAAAAGCACTCCAATCATGTCTGGATCCGGAGCGCAAGGCAAGTGGATGGCCTCCTCCATTTAGGAGAAGGATATCAAGAAGCTCTGAGAGGCCAGATACCTGGCCAAGAAGATCGCACACCATCTCCCAGAGGCAGGACAGATCGTCCCTACTCTAGAACCCCACGAGAGGGTTGTATTCCTCCCTCACTTCGTCCGCGGGCTGGGGTTTCCCCTCCACCCATTTGTTCACGGCCTTATGTACTATTACGGGATAGATTTCCATGATCTATCCCCCAATTCCTTCCTCAATATCTCGACATTCATCGTCGTGTGCGAGGCCTTCCTCCGCATCTCGCCACACTTCGGGCTGTGGCTAAAGATCTTCAACGTGAAGCCCAAGGTGGTCGGCGGTGAACACGCTGAGTGTAGAGGAGCCATGGTGAGCATGATGCCCAACGTCAAATGGCCATCGGGTAAATTCAATGAGTCCGTCAAAGGTTGGCAACAATAGTGGTTCTATATCACTGAGCCACGCGGCGCCAAATGGGCCGCCACCCCTGAGTTCCGATCTGGAGCCCCACTGCGGCTCATGTCCTGGCCCGAAAAGAGCCTAGACCGGCCTTCGTCCGACGGGCTGACGACACTCCAAGCGCGTATCAAGAGCATGGAGGACAAGAATATCAAACTTGTCGATGTGGTCCAGGTGATGCTAGTTCGCCGGATCCTTCATTGCCAACGCCGGACTTGCCATCTATGGGAGTTTGATCCGGACAAGCACAAAACCTTGCCGGAGTTCTTCGGCACGATGCACGAAGACATCTGGAAGGTGCTATTCAAGCCCGGTAAGTCGTGGCCGGACACCGCCGAGGATCGCAGGCACAAAGCGTCCCGACCCGCAAGTTCGGTGAGTCTTTATATGTTGTCAAGGTGTGTCCTCTATTTGTATACCCTGGGAAAAACACCTAATATTTCCCCGACGATTCTCCCAGGCCTGGACGGAGAAGGCAGAGTGGATCTACTGTCCAGCTCCGCTGCCTGAGGAACAAGCCGTCGCACTTCGGATGAAGATGCTGGTCCCGGCGCCATACAAGGCCCAAATAAGAAGGCCAGAAGGAGGCCAAGGAGACCAGGGGCAGGCTTCGTCGTAAGGGCACTTCAGACATGGTGTCCGAAGACACCGAGGCCCACTCCTCCTCTGAAAAAGACGAGGAAGAGGGATAAGAAGAAGGAGAAGAGGAAAGCCAGTCCCCCCCGTGAGGGGGAGAAAGAAGAGGACGGCCTCCACACGTTTGGAGGCCGAAACGTCTAAGAAGGGGAAAGCATCCCTTCCAGACGAGCCTACCGCGGCCGCCGACAGTAGCCCAGAGTGGGAACCCAGGGTCAAGCCCCTGGCCAAACCGTGAGTACAAAGAAACCCGGACATCTCTATATATCCAGTCTCACTTTTGCATAGTATTAATGTACCGAGTCTCATATTCTGCAGTCCGGCCGGGTCCGACATCGGGCGATCTTTGTCAGAAGATTCGTTGGACTTGGATGTGATGAACAACGAGACTCTCCCGACGGCCTCTTCCCCCAAAGATATGGAAACACTGAGGTTTCGTCCCAAAGGGGCCCAGGCCAGGGCGAAGCTCGGGAGGCCATCGAGGCGGCGCCGGAGGGCCAAACCCCGGCAACCGGACACATGGGGGAGCAGACCCCCATGGATGCTGAAGGCGGGGGCCATCCTGAATTCGGCCCCCAGCTAGAGACAACTCCAGAGACCAATACGGCTTCGACGTTAGGCCAGCAACCTTCTTCAACAGAGTGCGCCTATTCCACCGGCAACCTCAGTCCACCCTGAGGTGCCGGATACTTTGTTGGCAGCGCTGCAAAGTGCCTCCATCGTTGAAGAGCACCGTACCCTTATGGGTGTGTCAATTGAGAAGGTTCAGTCCGTCAAAAGCGGGATGACCGAAGCCTGCACCGGCCTTCTAACAGGCTTTGAGGTAAGTAATGAAGTTAAAAGATTGTCATAATATAGATAGTAGCCCCTGATAGAATGTTCGGTGTTTCGAAAAGAAAGCTGAACATAGGATCAAATACATTTCATAGGAGACTAACTAGGAAATATCTATGTGAATAATCAGGCGTCGTTCTGGACTGCAACCGCTCATACTGCGGAGGTCTCCGGACTAAGGCAGAGACTGGAGCGGGCCGAAAAGGAACTCGGCCAAGTAAAGAAGCAATTGGAGGATAACCAAGGTATGGGATAACGTTGTTTGTATTTGAATACAAGTGAGTGGTTATTTTGACTGAAAAAATGTCATGGTATGTAATAGGAGCGGCGACCGAAGTCGAGGCTCTTAAGAAGGCGGTAGCCGAGGCCGAGAAAAGGGCGGCCAAGGAGCAGGACACTCGTGAAAACCACGAGGCCCGGGTCATTGAAGTTCAACAAGAGCTCCAAGAAGCCATAGGGAAGTGTGAGACCTTGGAGCAGAGTATAAAGGACCAAGAGTCCGAACTCACCAAGGCTCGTGAATCCACACACGATGCCCGGGCCCAAGCCCAAGGTGCCCTCCAGGAAATCTAGGAGGCCCGAAAGATCGCTGCGGGTAAAGCCTTTATTATGCAGAGCAAATACACGAAGGGAAGATTTCATTTACTGACCCGGATTCGGAGTTCTCTAGGGGTGTTTGCAGATCTGCCGTGCAGCGTGTCCGACGCCGAACAGTTTTACCGAGCCGAAGAGGGGAGCTCTGCGGAGAAGCTGTTCTGGTCGTAATATCTTGCGCTAGAATACCCAGTACCCTTTTCCAATCAGCTGAAGCAGCTGGTCGAGCTGCATAGGGCGGCCGAACTAGCCCTCAAGGATTTGATTATCTGGCTATGGCCTGCCGAACCGATTCCCAACAGCTACTTCGGACTCGTGAAGTGGATGGTTAGTGCCTATCCTTGGCTGGACGCCATCAAGCGGCGGTCTGCATCGAAAGTGCGTGAATGGCTTTTGCCCGCGCCAAGGTGCATTGGGCGAAGATGGATGTTGTGAAGCTAATGACCAAGGGACCGCCCAAAGGGAAAGAGCGCCGCAAGCCCGAGTTGTATTATGACAGTGTCCTAAAGGGATCCCGCCTTGTGGCGGAGCAGTGTTCCAAGGATATTATCTTCCCATGAATGGATACATGTTTAGCGCGATGAACCAGGCAATCGAACTATAAGGCTTTATCGCCCTCACTTAGCCTTAGGAGTTTGACAAAAGAAAGGTAGGCGCAGCCCCTAGTGTTCGGAAGACCGAACTTGGGGCATTAGAAAACACCTGATCGGATAAAAACCGATCCATCGCATGATGCATTAGTTATCGCATAGTGCGGAAGAAATCATTAAGGATTTTGTGACCTCTCGAACAGCTGACCAGCTCTCGTCGCATCATGACAGTCAGTTTTCGGCTTTCTCTACTGAGGTGCTCGTCCGAAAGAACCGGGACACAATCGTAGTAGTTCTCCCTTTACTACCCTAGCCGATATAGCGGAACGTAGGGTAGCAAGCACAGGAGCCGTGCAACACAACTGTTGACCAAAGACATGATTCGGAGCCAATGCATATAATGCTATAAGTTCGGGGTGCTCAACTGCACTGTAAGTGTTCAGACTTTCTTGCCGTGTTATGGGGGTACAATGAAGCCCCTGGCGAATTAAGGCGTACCAGAATGTACGGGTGCGATGAAAAATAAGTAGACAACGAAAAGTCAGGTAAAATGCAAACACTGCCAATTAATTTTCATTGTAATTTTATTAATACGACAAGGCGTATGAGCAGTGTAATAAGAAAATAAGGCTATTTAACATGCCATGACCAAGAGCGAGTTGCGTGTGGGTAGTTAAAGCAGGTATGATGATCATTAGCAAAGACCACCTTGGTATTCCCTTGTACGTCCGAGCCCCTAGCTTTCTTGGTGTATCCGTCCCGCTACGGGTCTGATGAGCAGGTTTATCAGAAAAGGCCTCGAGAAGAGAAGAAACCTGAAAGAAAGAGAAAAAGTGAAGATATGTGGATCCAGGAGCGGTTGAGCCGCATTGTGGACCGTGGTCTAGTGGTGCCTCCGCCCGTTCCCATGGTATTTTACGTGCGTAGTTATGTACGCGTGGTACAAATTTCACCGCTTTCGTGGGAAGGGGACGAAGGCCGAATTGCTAGCTGAGCTCTGAACAAGCCGAATGGTCCTGTTGTAGCATAGTGCGAACCCGCTTAACGGTGTCCGGGGGCTTTATTGCCGAATTGAGGTTTTGCCTAAGAAGGCTATTCTGTACTTCTGGTGCAAGGGCCGCGGTGTTCTCCTCGGTATGGAGGGAGCGCTCCGTATTTCCATTGCCTGTTATAACGCCGCTAGGTCCAGGCATCTTGAGCTTAAGGTAGGCATAGTGTGGCACCGCATTGAAACGAGCGAATGCAGTTCATCCAAGCAGTGCGTGATAACCACTGCAGAAGGGGACGATATCGAAGAGTAACTCTTCACTTAGGAAATTATCCGGTGATCCGAAGACCACTTCCAGTGTGATTGAGCCCGTACAGCAGGCCTCCACACCTGGTATGACACCTTTAAAGGTGGTTTTGGTGGGCTTGATCCTTGAGGGATCAATACCCATTTTGCGCACTGTATCCTGATAAAGCAGGTTCAGGCTGCTGGCACCGTCTATGAGGATGCATGTGAAGTGGAATCCGTCAATGATAGGGTCAAGCACCAGTGCGGCTAAACCGCCGTGATGGGTACTGGTCGGATGGTCCCTTCAATCGAAGGTGATCGAACAAGAGGACCACGGGTTGTATTTTGTGGCGACTGGCTCCATCGCGTAGATGTCCCTTAGTGCGCGCTTCCGCTCCCTTTTGGGGATATGGGTAGCATATATCATATTCACCATTTTCACTTGGGGAGGAAACTTCTTCTGTCCCCCTATATCCGGTGGCCGGGGTTCCTCCTCCTCGTCGCTTTGCAATCCCTTTTATCCGTTTTTGGTGGTTAACTTACCGTCCTGTTTAAAGACCCAACATTCTTTGTTGGTATGATTGGCTGGCTTGTCGGGGGTGCCGTGGATTTGGCATGGACAATCGAGTATGCGGTCCAGGCTGGAAGGGCCCGGATTGTTTCTATTAAATGGTCTTTTTCGCTTCCCAGACTTGGGGCCACTGAATCCAGCATTGACGGCCATGTCCCCAGAGTTATATCCATTATTTCGATGCCTGTGTTTACTGCGTCGGGGCTTGCCATTGCTATCTCTGGTTTCCGAAGTGCCAGGTTTACTTGAGGTGCTGTTGCTGCGAGCTAGCCAGTTATCCTTGCCCGCACAGAAGCGGGTCATGAGCGTCGTGAGGGCTGCCATGGACTTCGTCGTTTCTTGGCCGAGGTGTCGAGCAAGCCACTCGTCACGGATGTTGTGCTTAAAGGCCGCCAGGGCTTCAGCATCCGGACAGTCGACGATTTGGTTCTTTTTAGTTAAGAACCGAGTCTAGAATTTCCAGGCTAACTCTCCGGGTTGTTGGATTATATGACTTAGGTCATCGGCATCCGGAGGTCGGACATAAGTGCCTTGGAAGTTGTCAAGGAATGCATCTTCCAGGTTCTCCCAACTGCCAATACTGTTTTCGGGAAGATTGTTCAACCAGTGCATAGCTAGTCCCTTGAGTTTTAGCGGGAGATACTTGATGGTATGGAGGTCATCGCCGCTGGCCATATGTATATGGAGAAGGAAGTCCTCGATCCATACCGCGGGATCTGTTGTTCCATCATATGATTCAATATTTACAGGTTTAAACCCTTCTGGGAATTCATGTTCCATTACTTCATCAGTGAAGCATAGGGGGTGCACGGCACCTCTGTGCTGGGCTATGTCGCGACGCATCTCAAATGGAGCCAGCCTGCGGTTTCGGCCCGGACAGGTGTGTATTTGTCATATCCGACGTGGTGGCCGTCGTTGCGCATTGGGGCGCATCCTCGCGATCCGTAGATCGATCTGGTCTGGCATGATTTGTTCTCCAAGTCGTACCACAGGTCATGTGTGTATCCCCGAGTTGTTGTGTTCCTATTTGTTCGGCGACGTGGTGCCAGCTTGTGTTCGGGCTGAATTGCCATTTTATCTCGGCCACGTGGTGGACAATCAGCCACATTGTGCGCTGGTAGTGCCAGCTCTGGTGCCTCATCGTCGAATTGAGGTAGCAATTTGTGCTTCGGGTAACTTTTTGTTGGGCGTTCGAGTCCGTATTCCTCGACTGCCAGGACCTTATTCCATCTATCAGTGAGCAGATCTTGATCAACTCGAAGCTGCTACTGCTTCTTCTTCAGGCTTTTTGCAGTGGCTATAAGCCGACGCTTGAAACGCTCCTGTTCAACGGGATCCTCAGGCACGATAAATTCTTCGTCGCCGAGGCTCACCTCGTCCTCGGAGAGGGGCATATAATTCTGTCTTCCGAGTCATCATTCATGACCTAGTCATTGGGGTTGGCTCGCCAATCTTCCCGTCCAGCCTGTTCGAAACTTAGCTTGGCGGGGTCTTCGTTGTCTTTGGCATTGTCCGGAGTGCTATCCTCTCTTGTACCGGTATCGCTATTTTTACCACGGTGTGACTTAGACTGCTTCTCAGGAAGTTTATCCTCAACTGGATCTTTTATGTCATCGCCATTGTGTTCGTTGGGTGTATCCACCATGTACATATCGTATGAGGAGGTGGCTGTCTAGTGCCCTGTGGGCGGTGGTTCCTGTTCTTCTCCAGCATCGTCGTGCATACCGTCGATGTCTTCGGAGTCGAAATCAAGCATGTCGGTTAAATCGTCGACAGTGGCTATCAAGTGGGTGGTGGGTGGGCAAAGATGCTCTTCGTCGTCTGCTTACCATTCAAGCCGGACATAGTTTAGCCAAGAATCCCCTCACAAGGAGAGGGATTTTAATGAGTTTAACACGTCACCCAAGGGTGAGTGTTGGAAGATGTCCGTGGAGCTGAACTCTAAGATCGGCGCCCGGTCAGATTCGATGGGTGCGGATACACGCGGTTCGGAGCCTATGGCCGGAGACGAGTCCGAGGTTCCGATGACACAGACCTCGTTGGAGGTCAGTTCTGTGTTCGGCTCTAGCGCCATTGAGTCCGCGGCTTCCGTGGCGGGGTTGAGCCTCCCGCCCTCGGATGGCGTGCTCTGCTCTGGATCTAGGGCTAGTGCGGTTACAGGTGCAATCTCCCGCACACCATCTGATGACAGATTTAGGTCATGTTCATCGTGGTGGCGGGGCGCAGCCGTCATAGGGTCGAATTCATCGAAGATCAAGTCTCCAAGGATGTCGGCGGTGTAGTTCAAGCTTCCAAACCTGACCTGATGGCCAGGGGCGTAGCTGTCGATCTGCTCCAGATGGCCATGCGAGTTGGTGCATAATGCGAAGCCGCCGAATACGAAGATCTGTCTGGGGAGAAAAATTTCACCTTGGGCTGCATTGTTGATGATCGAAGGAGCCATCAAGCCTTACGGTGAGCCACAGTGGAACTCTCAATGAAAGCACCAATGCCGGTGTCAAAACCGGCGGATCTCGGGTAGGGGTTCCCGAACTCTGCGTCTAAGGCTAATGGTAACAGGAGGCAAGGGACACAGTGTTTACCCAGGTTCGGGCCCTCTTGATGGAGGTAATTCCCTACTTCCTGCTTGATTGATCTTGATGATATGAGTATTACAAGAGTTGATCTACCACGAGATCGAAGAGGCTAAACCCTAGAAGCTAGCCTATGGTTATGATTGTTGTTTTCCTACGGACTAAACCCTCCGGTTTATAGAGACACAAAGGGGGCTAGGGTTACACAGAGTCGGTTACAGAGAAAGAAATCTTCACATCCGGATCGCCAAGCTTGCCTTCCATGCAAAGGAGAGTTCCATCCGGACACGGGACGGAGTCTTCTATCTTGTATCTTCATAGCCCAACAGTCCGGCATACGCATATAGTCCGGCTGTCCAAGGACCCCTTAATCCAGGACTCCCTCAGCTGCAGTTGAAGAATTCTGCCCAGGCCGCGTACCAGCTATGAAGATTGCAACCCGGTTCGGCAACTCATAGGGGTCCTGAATACTGTCGCCATCAGAACAGCCCCCAAGCCCATCGTCTGGCAATTGATACAATGAAGTAGTCTCGCCTGTGGACGACTCACCGTCAGAATAGATGGCCGTCTCACCGCCAGACATTGACCCTTACATCAAATTCCACTCCATGGATGAATCCCACAAAGGCACCCTTCACGATGGGCTAAGCTCGGGCGGGTCTCACACATGCTGAGCCATCTCGATGATGTAGGTGCAGATGTCCGGCTCAGGGTCCGGCTCGCCGATCTTGCCGATGAAGACGTGGAAAGACGTGGATTCTGCCGAAGGGGACCCAGTACCCGTACTCAATTGAGCCGGCCTCAGGGCCCCAGCCTGCATCGTCGATGTAGAGCTTGGCACGACGACTCTTGGTCATCCGGCCCACATCGTATCCCTTGATCCCTTCGAAGCTGCCCTTTAAGAACTCTAAATCACCGTGCACTGGCCCCACGGTGGGCGCCAACTGTCGTGGAATACTCACCGCAGATGTCCTAGCGTAAGGACTTAGTCGTGGAGCCATCGCTACTAGGTTAGCTTAAAGGGGTTAAATGGGACAAAGGACACAGGAGTTTATACTGGTTCGGCCCCTTGCGGTGAAGGTAAAGGCTTAATCCAGTTTGAGGTGGTATTGATTATGTCTCGATTACCAGGGAGCGATTACGCTTGACCTAGCTTTCGATATGTTGTTTCTTGCCCTAAACCGCCACCGGGTCATCCCTTTATATACACAGGTTGACGCCCAGCGGCTCACGGAGTCCTGGCCGGCTCAAAGACAATGTGTCCGGCTTGGTGATTAACTATACATGCCTTACAATACAAGTCTTACATATATGGCGGTTTACTCCTACGGGCCTTAAGTCGCCTCTGGGCCTTGGGTCCTCACCTGTGAACTTCCATCTTCGATGTCCTAATGGGATGCTTATCATGAATCGCCATAGGTATAACCCTGCCCCACCTGGGCGGGTCATACCCAATAGTTATATCCCCAATAGGATACATATTTTTATTGAATGGAGGACCTGTCAGTTGGTGCAGTTCCAAGCAGAGCGTCATGGCGGGAACTACGTGTGAAGCAGAGTACATTGCCGCTTCAGAAGCAGCAAATGAAGGAGTTTGGATGAAGGAGTTCATATCCGATATAGGTGTCATACCTAGTGCATCGGGTCCAATGAAAATCTTTTGTGACAATACTGGTGCAATTGCTTTGGCAAACGAATCCAGATTTCACAAGAGAACCACACACATTAAGAGATGCTTCAATTCCATCTGTCATAAAGTGTTGGAAGGGGACATAGAGATTTGCAAGATACACACGGTTCTGAATGTTGCAGACCCATTGACTAAGCCTCTTCCACGAGCAAAACATGATCAACACCAAAGCTCCATGGGTGTTAGAATCATTACTATGTAATCTAGATTATTGACTCTAGTGCAAGTGGGAGACTGAAGGAAATATGCCCTAGAGGAAATAATAAAGTTATTATTTATTTCCTTAATTCATGATAAATGTTTATTATTCATGCTAGAATTGTATTAATCGGAAACTTAGTACATGTGTGAATACATAGACAAAACTTATAGTCCCTAGTATGCCTCTACTTTACTAGCTCGTTAATCAAAGATGGTTATGTTTCCTAACCATAGACATGTGTTGTCATTTGATGAACGGGATCACATCATTAGGAGAACGATGTGATGGACATGAATCATCCGTTAGCTTAGCATTATGATCGTGTTAGTTTCATTGCTACTGCTTTCTTCATGACTTATACAAGTTCCTCAGACTATAAGATTATGCAACTCCCAAATACCGGAGGAACACTTTGTGTGCTACCAAATGTCACAATGTAAAAGGGTGATTATAAAGGTGTTCTACAGGTGTCTCCAAAGGTGTTTGTTGGGTTGGCATAGATCGAGATTAGGATTTGTCACCCCGTGTTTCGAAGAGGTATCTCTGGGCCCTCTCGGTAATACTCATCACTATAAGCCTTGCAAGCATTGTGACTAATGAGTTAGTTGCGGGATGAAGTATTATGGAACGAGTAAAGAGACTTGCCGGTAACGAGATTGAGCTAGGTATGATGATATCAACGATCGAATCTCGGGCAAGTAGCATACCGATGACAAAGGGAACAACGTATGTTGTTATGCGGTTTGACTGATAAAGATCTTCGTAGAATATGTAGGAACCAATATGAGCATCCAGGTTCCGCTATTGGTTATTGACCGAAGACGTGTCTCGGTCATGTCTACATAGTTGTCGAACCCGTAGGGTCCGCATGCTTAACGTTCGATGACGATTGGTATTATGAGTTTATGTGATATGATGTACCGAAGATTGTTTGGAGTCCCGGATGTGATCACGGACATGACAGGAGTCTTGAAATGGTTGATACGTAAAGATTGATATATTGGACGACTATATTCGGACACCGGAAGTGTTCCAAATAAAACCGGAGTACCGGGGGTTACCGAAACCCCCCGGGAAGCTATTGGGCCTCATGGGTCTTAGTGGACAAGAGAGAGGGTAGCCAGGAGGTGGCACGCGGCCCCCCTTGCCCTAGTCTGAATTGGACAAGGGGAAGGGGCACCGGACCCCTCTCCTTCCTTCTCTCCACCTCCTCCTTCCCCCTTCTCCTTGTTGGAATAGGAAAGGGGGGGGGCAAACCTACTTGGAGTAGGATTTCCCCCCTTGGCGCGCCTCCTCCCCTGGCCAGCCTCCTCCTCCCTCCCTCCTTTATATACGGAGGAGGGGGGCACCCCAAAGACACACAAGTTGATTGTTTAGCCGTGTGCAGTGCCCACCTCCACAGATTTCCACCTCGGCCATATCATTGTAGTACTTAGGCGAAGCCCTGCGCCGGTAACTTCATCGTCACCGTCACCATGCTGTCGTGCTGACGAAACTCTCCCTCGACCTCAGCTGGATCTAGAGTTCGTGGGACGTCACCGAGATGAACATGTGCAGATCGCGGAGGTGCCGTGTCTTTGGTGCTAGGATCAATCGGATCGTGAAGACGTACAACTACATCAACTGTGTTGTCATAACGCTTCCGCTTTCGGACTACAATGGTACGTGGACACACTCTCCCCTCTCATTGCTATGCATCTCCTAGATAGATCTTGCGTGATCGTAGGAATTTTTTTGAAATTACCGCGTTCCCCAACACTTGTCACTAGGGCCCGAGTGCCATGATTTCAGATCTAAACCTATTATGTTTTCATGAATATGTGTGAGTTCTTGATCCTATCTTGCAAGTTATAGTCACCTACTACGTGTTATGATCTGGCAAACCCCGGAGTGACAATAGTCAGGACACTTCCCGGTGATAACCGTAGTTTGAGGAGTTCATGTATTCACTAAGTGCTAATGCTTTGGTCCGGTACTCTATTAAAAGGAGGCCTTAATATACCTTAGTTTCCAATAGGACCCCGCTGCCACAGGAGGGTAGGACAAAAGATGTCATGCAAGTTCTTTTCCATAAGCATGTATGACTATATTTGGAATACATGCCTACATTACACCGACGAACCGGAGCTAGTTCTATGTCACCCTATGTTATAACTGTTGCATGATGAATTGCATCCGACATAATTATCCATCATTGATCCATTGCCTACGAGCTCGTTTCATATTGATCTTTGCTTAGTTACTTCTCCGTTGCCACTGTTACGATTGCTACAAAACTGCTACTATTACTTTTGCCACCGTTACCGTTACTTCCATACGACTTTGCTAATAAACACTTTGCTGCAGATATTAAATCTTTCAGGTGTGGTTGAATTGACAACTCAGCTGCTAATACTTGAGAATATTCTTTGGCTCCCCTTGTGTCGAATCAATAAATTTGGGTTAAATACTCTACCCTCAAAAACTGTTGTGATCCCCTATACTTGTGGGTTATCAAACATCTCTATGTTGATCATATCTACTATATGACTCACATTCGACCTTTCGGTCTCCAGTGTTCCGAGACCATGTCTGTACATGCTAGGCTCGTCAAGTTTAACCCAAGTATTCTGCTTGTGCAAAACTGTCTTACACCCGTTGTATGTGAACGTAGATTCTATCACACCCGATCATCACGAGGTGCTTCAAAATGATGAACTTTGGCAATGGTGCATACTCAGGGAGAACACTTTTATCTTGAAATTTAGTGAAGGGATCATCTTATAATGCTACTGCCGTTCTAAGCAAAATAAGATGCATAAAAGATAAACATCACATGCAATCAAAATATGTGACATGATATGGCCATCATCATCTTCTACTTTTGATCTCCATCTCCAAAGCATCGTCATGATCTCCATCATCACCGGCTCGACACCTTGGTCTCCATCGTTGTGTCGGGGTCATATTGCCAACTATTGCTTCTACAGCTATTGCTAACGCATAGCGATAATGTAAAGAAATTGCATGGCGCTTGCACTACAATAAAGAGACAACCCTAAGGCACCTGCCGGTTGTCGATTTTACAAAACATGATCATCTATAAATCAACATATATCACGTCACATCTTGACCATATCACATCACAACATGCCTTGCAAAAACAAGTTATACGTCCTCTACTTTGTTGTTGCAAGTTTTACGTGGCTGCTACGGGCTTCTAACAAGAACCGTTCTTACCTACGCCAAAACCACAACGGTGACTCATCAAATTTGTTGTTTTATACTTCTTCAAGGGCCGTCCGTAGTAAAATTCGATTCAACTAAAGTAGGAGAAACAGACACCCGCCAGCCACCTTTATGCAAAACTAGTTGCATGTCAGTCGGTGGAACCAGTCTCATGTGCGTGGGCATGTAAGGTTGGTCTGGGCCGCTTCATCCGACAATAACGCCAAATCAAAATAAGACGTTGCTGGTAATCATTATGACCATCAACGCCCACAACTCTTTGTGTTCTACTCGTGCATATCATCTACGCATGGACCTGGCTAATAATGCCACTGTTGGGAAACATTGCATGGAAAAAAAATCTACGCACACACAAGATCTCTCCATGGAGATGTATAGCTATGAGAGGGGGAGCCCATATACATACCCTTGTAGATCGCTAAGCAGAAGCGTTTATCAACGCGGTTGATGTAGTCGTACTCTTCGTGATCCGATCACGATCCAACCGATCTAGTACCAAATGGACAACACCTCCGAGTTTAGCACACGTGCCGCTTGATGAAGTCTCCTCCTTCTTGATCCAGCAAGTGGGAGAGGAGAAGTAGATGGGGTCACAACCAACACGACGGCGTGGTGGTGATGGTGGTGGTGGAGCATCGACAATGCTTTGTTGGAAAACGTAGCATGAAATTTCAAAAAAATTCCTACACTCACGCAAGATATATCTAGGAGATGCAAACGAGAGGGGGAGCGTGTGTCCGCGTACCCTCGTAGACCGAAAGCGGAAGCGTTTGACAATGCGGTTGATGTAGTCGAACTTCTTCTCGTTCCGATCGATGAAGCACCGAACGTGTGGCACCTCCAAGTTTTGCACACGTTCAGCCCGATGACGTCCCTCAAACTCTTGATATAGCAAAGTGTCAAGGGAGAGTTCCGTCATCACGACGTCTTGGTGAAGGTGGTGGTGAAGCAATCGGCGCAGGGCTTTGCTAAGCACTACAAAGATATGACCGGAGGCGTAAACTGTGGATGGGGGCACCGCACACGGCTAACAATTGTTGGTGTGTCTTCTAGGCGAGTCCCCCCCTCATATATATAGGTGGGAGGGAGAGGGGGCAGCCAAGGGGGCGCCCCAAGTAGGAGGAATCCTACTTGGGGGCCTTATCCAATTCGCCCCCCTTCCTTATTAACCGGATTGAAAGGAAAGAGAGAGGGGGGAGGGAAGGAAGGGGGAGGCTGAATCCTCCCCTTTCCTTCTCCCTTCCCCTCTTTCCTTCTCCTCCTATTTCGTCCTATATGGGGGCGCACCAGCCCCTTGTGGGCTGGTATGTCCCTCTCTTGGCCCATAAGGCCCATATCTTTGCCGGGGGGGCGCCCGGAACCCCTTCTGGTGACCCGATATGTACCCGATACTCTCCGAAACACTTTTGGTGTCCGAATACTATCATCCTATATATGAATCTTTACCTCTTGACCATTTCAAGACTCCTCATCATGTCCATGATCTCATCTGGAAATCCGAAGAACACTTGGTCACCAAATCACATAACTCATATAATACAAAATCGTCATCGAATGTTAAGCCTTCGGACCCTACGGGTTCGAGAACTATGTAACATGACCGAGACACCTCTCCGGTCAATAACCAACAGAGGAACCTGGATGGTCATATTGGTTCCCACATATTCTATGAAGATTTTTGTCGGTCGTACCATAATGACAACATACGTTATTCCCTTTGTCATCGGTATGTTACTTGCCCGAGATTCGACATCGGTATCTTCATACCTAGTTCAATCTCATTTCCGGCCAGTCTCTTTACTCGTTCCGCAATACATCATCCCGCAACTAACTCATTAGTCACATTGCTTGCAAGGCTTCTTATGACGTGTATTATCAAGAGGGCCCAGAGATACCTCTCCGGTACTTGGAGTGACAAATCCTAATCTCAATCTATGTTAACCCAACAAACACCTTCGGAGATACCTGTAGAGCATCTTTATAATCACCCACTTACGTTGTGACGTTTGATAACACACAAGGTATTCCTCCGGTATTCGGTTGTTGCATAATCTCATAGTCAAAGGAATATGTATATGACATGAAGAAAGCAATAGCAATAAAACTGAACAATCAATATGCTAAGCTAACGGATGGGTCTTGTCCATCACATAATTCTCCTAATGATGTGATCCCGTTCATCAAATGACAACACATGTCTATGGTTAGGAAACTTAACCATCTTTGATTAACGAGCTAGTCTAGTAGAGGCTTACTAGGGACACCGTGTTTTGTCTATGTATCCACACATGTATCAAGTTTTCGGTTAATACAATTCTAGCATGGATAATAAACATTTGTCATGATATAAGGAAATATAAAATAAACAACTTTATTATTGCCTCTAGGGCATATTTCCTTCAGTCTCCAACTTGCACTAGAGTCAATAATCTAGATTACACTGTAACGATTCTAACACCCATGGAGTCTTGGTTCTGATCATGTTTTGCTCGTGGAAGAGGCTTGGTCAACGGGTCTGCCACATTCAGATCCATATGTATTTTGCAAATCTCTATGCCTCCCTCCTTGAATTGATCACGGATGGAGTTGAAGCATCTCTTGATGTGTTTGGTTCTTTTGTGAAATCTGGATTCATTCGCCAAGGCAATTGCTCCAGTATTGTTAGAAAAGATTTTCATTGGACCCGATGCACTAGGTATTACACCTAGATTGGATATGAACTCCTTCATCCAGACTCCTTCATCCGCTGCTTCCGAAGCAGCTATGTACTCAGCTTCACACGTAGATCCCGCCACGACACTTTGCTTGGAACTGGACCAACTAACAGCTCCACCATTCAATATAAATACATATCCGGTTTGTGACTTAGAGTCATTCGGATTAGTGTCAGAACTAGCATCGACGTAACCATTTACGATGAGCTCTTTGTCACCTCCATAAATGAGAAACATATCCTTAGTCCTTTTCAAGTACTTCACGATGTTCTTGACCGCTGTCCAGTGATCCACTCTTGGATTACTTTGGTACCTCCCTGCTAAACTTATAGTAAGGCACACATCAGGTCTGGTACACAGCATAGCATATGATGCGGAGCATCCTACGGGCATCATCATGTCAAGAGTCCGTTTGGCAAGTGACACGTGCGACCTCTACTTCTCATACATAAAGGTGAATCTTCTCCTTTACACGTGTTCACTTGACCCCTTCGAGGATGATATACTACTTGACACTCCACTCGTGTGCATGCATAGGTATTGCCGGAGCTTCACGGACGACGAGGAGGAGTGCAAGCACCAAGGAACACCTACACCATCCGCGAGGAAAGCATGGAAGAGAAGATGAAAGAAGACAGAGCTGCAGAGTCTACAGTGGCCGGACGTCTGACGTGCCACCGGACATCCGACACTCTACAGCACTCAGACGACCGACGTCCACCGGACGTCCGACATGACCACGCCAGGACCAGCTAGGAGATCTACAGTGGCCGGACGACCGACATCCTCCAGACGACCGGCAAGTCCTAGCGCATGGACGACCGACGCCAACCGGACGATCGACGCCACCTGTCCAGAGCCAAAACATCGGAAGTACGACACCCTCCGAACGTCCGGACCCCTGTGAGCAACCGGACGTCCGACCCGACCGGACGTCCGACACCGCCTGTGCGCAGCCAGGCCTTTGGCCTTGTATCCCTCTCCCACTTACCCCTTCGTGGCTTAGACTATAAATAGACCTACCCCTCATCCTTTCTAGGGTAAGAAAAGTGATAGCTCATTTGTATGTGAGCTTTGCTCCTACTCTTCTCTTGAGAGAGAGAGACTACTCTATTGGAGGCCAAGACCTCCATCTTGGAGAAGATCCTGCGGGATATCATCAAGACCCCTTTGCGGGAAGATCCGTCTAGGATACCATCAAGACCTCCTCTTGGAGATGAACCTTACCTTGTATCTTTCCCTTTGTTGTTCATGTACCTTGTGGATCTTGTGTTTTTGATTGTCTAGTGGATGTGTGATTGGACTTGTTCTTGAGTGTTTCCCCTTGTGATTTCTCTCCATTCTTCCCCGTGTTCTTCGTGTTCCTTGTAGGGATCCGCTCCAATCATGAAAGATCAGCCTCTAGGGTTCTACCATATATCATCTTGGTATCATGAGCCACGTTGATCACGTTTTTGGATCCCTTACCCTTTGTTTTCTAGCTTGATTTTGTTGTGTTCTTCCCCAATTCTGAAAATCCCCACCAAAAATAGCCCCAATTGTTTTTTTGTGATTTGTTGGTTTGATGATGTTTTGTTGATTTTGATCCATGGATTTGCTTGGTTTTGAGTGGATCTAGCATCTCCCCAAGTTTCCCATCTTTCATCCACGAAATCTCATCAATTTTGACCCCAAAATCTCTATTTTCTGCCCAAAATCGCGTCCCGAATTTCGCATCTCGGGTTGACCCCGAACCACCGGACAATCGACGTTTTTCCGGATGTCCGGACCCCCCACCCAGAACCATCGGACGACCGATCATCACCAGACGTCTGACACCCCCATTCCAGTACCACAACAGCGGATTTCCGGCCATTTTCGGACGTCCGTCCTGCGCTCCAGCCATCGGTGGTCCGACCATTACCAGACGTCCGACACCTGTAGTTTCAGACTTTGGCTGATTTTTGTTTTGTCCATAACTAATTCATCCGAACTCCGATTTTGATGTTCTTTAGCTCATTTTGAAGCTATTGACATCCCCCGCCCCACAAAATACTACCAACACCATTTGAATCCATCAAATTTTCCAAAACTTGGCAAGTTTGCCTAGACCCTCCACCATATCATCCGGATAACCACCATAGCCTTCCGTAACCTAACCCTTTTCGATCCCCATAGAACTAGTGGTTGCTTGAGTAGTGAATCGAGTCTCCTAAGGTGTTTCGACTACTTAGGGACGGTTGCTTCTTCATCAACCACCACCACCACTTCCGCATAGGCTTGCCCATCATACATTACCACCACCCCAACTTAACCCTATTTTGTTTGAGCTTGTTTGAGTTGTGGCTTGTGTCTCCTAAGGTGTTTCGACTACTTAGGGACGGCAACTTCAACTCCGACACGCGTATAGCCCATCATTCCACTTCCGCATTGCCGAGTACAAACCACCACCGCTTTTCTGCTACAACTATTTGACTTGTGTTCTTAAGATTTTGAGTTTGCGGTTTTTCCGTTTCCTAGGGTGTTTCAGCTAACTAGGAACGGGTCGACATCGGCAACACCGCCTCTCATCATTGCCAAGGACGGTAACCTCGATGACACCATTGTATATTCCCCTTGCAATTGCATTGATAAACCCCTTGCCCATTTTGCATCACTTGCCTACCGAGACTAGCCCGTTGAGTATTGCCGGCATCGTTACTTGTGCACATTAGTGATCTACACCTCCCATTGCATATATACCATATCATCTTGGTATCATCATAGCATCCCTTGTGTCACAAGATTGTTCCCACATATACACAATTGCTATCTTGGTTTGTGAATTGTGCAAAAGTGTACATATAAAAAAAGAATAAGCTTTTAAGCAAAGAAAAAGAGAGAGCAAAGAGCTTGTAAGCAAGTGCCATAGCATCATACCACATTGCATATAAGATTGTCATATCCAATCATCTTGGATCATCTTGAGAGAAACACCGGGAACCATATATACATAGCATACTTGGGATAGAAGTCGTTGCATTTTTGACTCATATAGGTTGTGCACAAGTGTCGTATCTGCCTATTGAGAAATCGTGTTAGCTTCTATCTAGAGTTGTGCCACAAGAGCATTTTCCGTGGATTCCACATTTTCAGCTCATTCCTTGGTTGCACGACCCCACTTATCTATTTGTGTGTGTGTTTTCGTGTGCCATTCATTGCTATTGGTATACTTGTTTTGCTTGTGAATTTGTGAATCTTTTTCAACATTATTGACTCTTGCTAACATTTTGCATTAAATTTTTGTGCCACTATCCTCACCGAGCTACACTATAAGCTTTACTTGATAGGTGTGAGTGAACAAGTCCAGTACCAATTCCACTATTCTTTCATTTCACATTGGGTGAAACGGGATACATCCTCAACTTTGGGAAAAGGTAACTTGGTAGTGTTTATCTCATTTCCTACTCACCTTTGCTCGAGTCTTGTGATGGATAGGCAAGGCATTTGACTTTCAGTCTACAACAACGACGAGTTCGATGCCACGAAAAACAACTCCGATGCCAAGATGCAAGCTCAAATGGAGGAGATCAAATCCATCATCAAGTCCTACAACAGATCTTCCTCATCTTCGAGAAGACGCTCAAGGGCACATGCTTCCGAGCTACCATCTCCGGCAAGATCACATCAGCATCGACACCATCACCAACAAGAACGTGAAGGTCAAGAGATCAACACCAACAACTGCTCAACGACTTCATCATCTCCCTTGGCATCTTCGCCAAGCGACTTCAAGGCATCTTCGCCTACAGACATACGTCATCTTTGCCAACAAGCACCCCAAGACTCCGCTCAATAGAAGCTCCCCAAGCTCAAGTCCATGACTTCCACGAGCTACTACGACCTCAACATCGACCACGCGATTCCTTTCTATGGAACTCAAGAACCCAAGGAGTATCTTGAGTGGGAGCGCTTGATGGACGACTACCTCAAGCTACATCAAGTCCCTTCCGAAGATCAAGTGAAGTGCGCCACAAGAAACTTCCATGACTACGCCTTGACTTGGTGGCTTCACACAACTCCGGAGAGCTACGACATGAGTTGGCCCAAGACGATGAGAGCTTTGTGGCGAGAGTTCGTGCCTCCAACCTACATGGAACAACTTTGACACTAATTGGAGAACACCATCCAAGGATCCAAGTCCATCGACAAGTACTTCAAGGAGATGAAGAATGCCTTGCGACAAGCCGGTGTGGACGACCCCATTTTGATGAAGTTCCACTTCATGATGGGATTGAACAACGACATCTCTAAGACTCTCTTCCACGAGAACTACAAATCCATCGACAACTACTACATTGATGCTCTCAAGGCAGAACAAGAACTCATGAAGGCCAAGGCTTCTCCACCCCAATCACACTTCGCGGCAACCGAGCTCTACCACAACGAGCATGAGGATAGTACCACCAAGATGTCCAAGCCTGGTGAGCTCCAAGACGATGCTCCCAAGTTCGACTTCACCGCCATCCCTCTTTGTGGCATTGATGATGCCGAATTGACTTCGACTCTTTTTCAAGACGGTGTGGTGACTAGTATGACTACGGAGACCCTCAAGGACCAAGCTTTGGAGGCGAGCGACAAGGTGGCGAGCAAGGATGACGCTTCCATCTTTGGAGATGAGAGTTATGATGTGCCATCTTTGGCCTTCATCTAGGGCGACGACGACGAGATGATTGAGCATGGGATTCTCCCTTCGACCACGGCGATGTATGATGACTTGATTTTCTTTTGCCACCATATTGAGAGTGAGAGTGACTTCACCACTAGCCCCATATATGACGAGTTGCCCAATTCCCATGTGAGGAGAGCCACAACCCCCACCACTTGAGTGAGATGAGTGACTCCACCATACGTGAGATTGAGTGCACCTACTTTGAGGGAGTGAGTGAACCACCACATAGAGAGAGTGTGATAGTTGATAGGTCTCGTGAGGCCATTTGCATTTCTAATAACTTGACCTCTACCTCTATTGTGTCTTCTCATTTGGTGCTAGGTCCCATCTATGATGACGTGCCGATCCTCGACGACTTCGTCCTCCCTTTGGACAAGACGATGGCCATGGTGGAATATGATGCACCCCCACATGGTTCCATCAAGATTAAGATGACCACCATTTGGTCTTTCCGACATCACCTACACCACTTGAGTGGAACGACAACGGTAACATAGGTGACGGTGATGCTCTAGTCCCACTAGTGGACATTCTTGACATTGATTGCTTGCATGACGTTGATCCGCCTAGTACCATGCTTCATGCTAGTATGATTTCCCCATGCGATAATTTGCCCATTTATGATGAGTATGATAATTTTCATGTGGAGTCTATTAGTTGTGATGCCATGTTACATAGGATTTCTTGTGACAATTCTTTAGGTCACATCATGTTTGATAATCCGCTTGACTTGTCATGATCAATCATATGTCTTATTTGCAATCTTATCGTAGTGACTATGCATATGCCATTAATATAAACCCAATTTGCACATATGGCATAGATGACAAGCCCATGGTTATTGGCATTTGTTTTTCTTATGATGATATTGATATGCTCCTTTTGCATCATTTATCCCATATGCCATGCCATGACCACCTAGCTTTGGATAAGAATTGTTTTGGATGTTGCCCATTTTCTACATATGATATTTCCACTATTGCTCACGAGGAGACCCCCATAGTTTCCTCATGCATTTTAGGAGATTTTGACCCATCCCATTCATTGCATGATCCCAATACTTGTGTGCACCATATGCTCTCCATGAATAAACATGCTATTGATGTGCCATATATTTGCATTCTCAATTTGTGTCCCCATCATGTCAAACATAATAACTATTCTTCCATGATGGATGACATGTTCTTATACCATGCATCAAATTTCTTTGAGCGATGCTTATCTTGTGCTAACTTACATGTGCACATACACATCATGATGGATGATGTGTATATTTACCACGTGCACAATTTCTTTGGTTATGTCTTTTTTGTGTAGGTACCCATGAATACTTGTCAACCTCGCAATCCCACGAGTTGACAAAACGAGCTCTAAAGAGCAACGATGACTTGGGATCACATGGATTGTCTTTCCCACCGCTCTCTTCGCGCAAAGACTTTGTGCATTTCTTCTGCATGGCCCTCACTTGGCTATGGGTTATTGTCCATTACATATTATATGCCAATCTTGCCATGTTCACTTTGCATGATGTGCTTATTCCTATGCCTTTACCATGCATTTGTGACCCATGCTTTGCATTATACATGATGATTGATTCTAGTACTTGTATGTGTATTTGCATGCTTGGTGGAGATATTGCTTGTTATTGCCATGCTTGCTTTGTGCACCATTCCTATGGTGATACTTTCATCTTGCTTTGTGTTCGTGCTTGCGATATGTCATGTGCATTGTCTATGCCTATTATTTGTTCCCATGACATGATTGCCATGAGTTCCTCTAGTGTGTTGCATCTTCGCTCCACTAGTTTGCACGACATGATTGATATGCTTGCTTGTGTTGCATCACCCATGATTCATACTTGCTCGTTTCATGCGGTTGATAACAACCATTTCCATGATTTGCACATGATTGTTCTTGCTTCTTGTCATATATCTCCATGTGTTGCATCTCTCATGCTAGATGATTTGAAATGTATTGAGTGCAACAATGCTTATAGTCTTGCTCATGAGATTGCCCCCTTAGCATTCTCGCATATATTTTGACATATTTCTTGTGAAGCATGCTTGTCTTACCTCTTTGCATCATATACCTAGTGCCATGAATATTGCCATTGTTGCATCATATTATTCATGCACTTGTGCTTCTAACGGTTATGTGCAAGAGAAAAGAACAACCATGATGGATGATGTGTTTATCTACCATGCGCATACGATCTTTGTTTTGTGATACGTCTCCAACATATCTATAATTTTTTATTGTTCCATGCTATTATATTATCTATTTTGGATGTTTAATGGGCTTTATTATACACTTCTATATTATTTTTGGGACTAACCTATTAGCCGGAGCCCAGTGCAAATTGCTATTTTTTTGCCTATTTCAGTGTTTCGCAGAAAAGGAATATCAAACGGAGTCCAAACGGAATGAAACCTTCGGGAGAGTGATTTTTGGAACAAACGTGATCCAGAGGACTTGGAGTGGACGTCAAGAAAGAACCAAGGAGGCCACGCGGCAGGGAGGCGTGCCTGCCCTCCTGGGCGCGCCCCCACCCTCGTGGGCCCCTCGCAGCTCCACCGACCTACTTCTTCATCCTATATATACCCATATACCCCGAAAACATCCAGGAGCACCATAGATCAGGAGTTCCACCGCCGCAAGCCTCTGTAGCCACCAAAAAACCAATCGGGACCCTGTTCCGGCACCCTGCCGGAGGAGGGATCCCTCACCGGTGGCCATCTTCATCATCCCGACGATCCATGACGAGGAGGGAGTAGTTCACCCTCGGGGCTGAGGGTATGTACCAGTAGCTATGTGTTTGATCTCTCTCTCGTGTTCTTGATTCGGCACGATCTTGATGTATCACAAGCTTTGCTATTATAGTTAGATCTTATGATGTTTCTCCCCCTCTACTCTCTTGTAATGGATTGAGTTTTCCCTTTGTAGTCATCTTATCGGATTGAGTCTTTAAGGATTTGAGAACACTTGATGTATGTCTTGCATGTGCTTATCTGTGGTGACAATGGGATATTCACATGATCTACTTGATGTACGTTTTGGTGATCAACTTGCGGGTTCAGTGACCTTGTGAACTTATGCATAGGGGTTGGCACACATTTTCGTCTTGACTCTTTGGTAGAAACTTTGGGGCACTCTTTGAAGTACTTTGTGTTGGTTGAATGGATGAATCTAAGATTGTTTGATGCATATTGTATAATCATGCCCACAGATACTTGAGGTGACATTGGAGTATCTAGGTGACATTAGGGTTTTGGTTGATTTGTGTCTTAAGGTGTTATTCTAGCACGAACTCTATGATAGAGCGAACGGAAAGAATAGCTTCGTGTTATTTTACTACATACTCTTGAAATGCATATCGTATAATCATGCCCACACGGATAATTGAGGTGACATTGGAGTATCTAGGTGACATTAGGGTTTTGGTTGATTTGTGTCTTAAGGTGTTATTCTAGCACAAACTCTATGATAGAGCGAACGGAAAGAATAGCTTCGTGTTATTTTACTACAGACTCTTGAATAGATCGATCAGAAAGGATAACTTTGAGGTGGTTTCGTACCCTACAATAATCTCTTCGTTTGTTCTCCGCTATTAGTGACTTTGGAGTGACTCTTTGTTGCATGTTGAGGGATAGTTATATGACCCAGTTATGTTATTATTGTCGAGAGAACTTGCACTAGTGAAAGTATGAACCCTAGGCCTGGTTTCCTAGCATTGCAATACCGTTTACCTCACTTTTACCACTTGTTACCTTGCTATTTTCATATTTTCAGATTACAAAAACCTATATCTATCATCCATACTGCACTTGTATCACCATCTCTTCGCCGAACTAGTGAACCTATACAATTTACCATTGTATTGGGTGTGTTGGGGACACAAGAGACTCTTTGTTATTTGGTTGCATGGTTGTTTGAGAGAGACCATCTTCATCCTACTCCTCCCACAGATTGATAAACCTTAGGTCATCCACTTGAGGGAAATTTGCTACTGTCCTACAAACCTCTGCACTTGGAGGCCCAACAACGTCTACAAGGAGAAGGTTGCGTAGTAGACATCAAGCTCTTTTCTGGCGCCGCTGCCGGGGAGGTGACTACTTGAAGGTATATCTTTAGATCTTGCAATCGAATCTTGTTTTATTGTTTTATCACTAGTTTAGTCTATAAAAGAAAATTACAAAAAAATGGAATTGAGGGTGCCTCATATGCTTCATCTTTTTAATGTTTTCCGTGAAAATAAGGATTCCGATAATTGTGCTCAATTGCTAGAGGAAGAATGCATTAAAATGTTTGGCACTATATCTTTGAATGATGAGCATGATTTCAATGTTGTTAGTATGACTTCTTTGAATACCCATGATGCTAATGATATGCAAAGCTACAAGCTTGAGGAAGCTATGTTTGATAAAGATGATATTTTTTGTCCCCCAAGTTTTGCTGAGCAAAGTTATTATGATGAAAGAATGCCTCCTATTTATGATGATTATTGTGATGATACACATGCCATAAAGAATAAACATAATCATAAAACTTGTCATCATGATTTTAATTTTCAATTGGATTATGCTTCACATGATAGTTATTTTGTTGAGTTTGCTCCCACTACAATTCATGAGAATAAATTTGCTTATGTGGAGAGTAGTAAATTTCTATGCAAGTAGATCATGAAAAGAATGCTCTATGTACTGGTTATATGGTTGAATCATTCATGATGCTACTGAAAATTATTATGAGAGAGGATCATATGCTTCTACATATTACAATAATATCAAGTTTCCTCTCTATGTGTTGAAAATCTTGAAGATTTGCTTGTTTTACCTTCCTATGCTAGTTGTTTCTTGTTCCCATAAGTTGTTTGCTCACAAAATCCCTATGCATAAGAAGTGGGTTAGACTTAAATGTGTTAGTAATATGCTTCATGATGCTCTCTTTATGTTTCAATTCTTATCTTTTATGCGAGCATCATTGAAATCATCATGCCTAGCTAAAAGGCATTAAAGAAAGCGCTTGTTGGGAGACAACCCATTATTTACCTTTACTGTTTTTGTGTGTTCACATGATTATGCTACTATAGTAATCATGTTTTCAAGATTTTGTTTCAATAACGTGCCAAGTAAGACCTTTAGGATAGCTTACGGTGATAGTTGTGTTGATCCTGCTGAAAATCAGAAACTTTTGCACCCAGTAAATTAGTTTTGGTAATTCACAGAAACGTGCTTTTGATCTGATTCTTTTTGATATGGATTGTTACACAAATTTATCACGTGTTCCTAATTTGGTAGAATTTGTGGAGTTACAAAAGTATTATAGAGTTACAGATTACTACAGACTGTTCTGTTTTTGATAGATTCTGTTTTCTATGTGTTGTTTGCTTATTTTGATGAATCTGTGAGTAGTATCGGTGGGTATGAACCATAGAGAAGTTGGAATACAGTAGATATTACACCAGTAGGAATTTATAATGAGTTCATAACAGTACCTAAGTGGTGATTTATTTTCTTATACTAACGGAGCTTACGAGTTTTCTGTTAAGTTTTGTGTTGTGAAGTTTTCAAGTTTTGGGTAAAGATTTGATGGACTATGGAATAAGGAGTGGCAAGAGCCTAAGATTGGGGATGACCAAGGCACCCCAAGGTAATATTCAAGGACAACCAAGAGCCTAAGCTTGGGGATGCCCCGGATGGCATCCCCTCTTTTGTCTTCGTTCATCGGTAACTTTACTTGGAGCTATATTTTTATTCACCACATGATATGTGTTTTGCTTGGAGCGTCTTGTATGATTTGAGTCTTTGATTTCTTGTTTATCACATTCATCCTTTCTATACACACCTTTTGGGAGATACACACATGAATCGGAATTTATTAGAATACTCTATGTGCTTCACTTATATCTTTTGAGCTAGATAATTTTGCTCCAGTACTTCACTTTTATCCTTTTAGAGCACGGTGGTGGTTTTATATTGTAGAAATTATTGATCTCTCATGCTTCACTTATATTATTTTGAGAGTCTTAAACAACATGGTAATTTGTTTTGGTTATGAAATTAGTATATATGATAGGCATCCAAGGGGGATAAAATAAAAACTTTCATATGGAGTGCATTAAACACTATGATAAATTTGATACTTGATAATTGTTTTGAGATATAAATGTGGTAACGTTAGAGTCATGGTAGTTGGGTAATTATGAAATTGAGAAATACTTGTGTTAAAGTTGGCAAGTCCCGTAGCATGCACGTATGGTGAACATTGTGTGACAAATTTGAAGCATGGGTTGTTCTTTGATTGCCTTCCTTATGAGTGGAGGTCGGGATCACGCGATGGTTAACTCCTACCAACCCTTCCCCTAGGAGCATGCATAGTAGTACTTTGCTTTGAGGGCTATTAAACTTTTGCAATAAGTATATGAGTTCTTTATGACTAATGTGAGTCCATGGATTATATGCACTCTCACCCTTCCATCATTGCTAGCCTCTTCGGTACCGTGCATTGCCCTTTCTCACTTCGAGAGTTGTTGCAAACTTTGACGGTGCATCCAAACCCCGTGATACGATACACTCTATCACACATAAGCCTCCTTATATCTTCCTCAAAACAGCCACCATACCTACCTATTATGGCATTTCCATAGCCATTCCGAGATATATTGCCATGCAACTTTCCACCGTTACGTTTATTATGACACGCTTCACCATTGTCATATTGCCTTGCATGATCATGTAGTTGACATCGTATTTGTGGCAAAGCCACCTTCATAATTCTTTCATACATGTCACTCTTGATTCATTGCACATCCCGGTACACCACCAGAGGCATTCACATAGAGTCATATTTTGTTCTAAGTATCGAGTTGTAATTCTTGAGTTGTAAGTAAATAAAAGTGTGATGATCTTCATTATTAGAGCATTGTCCCATGTGAGGAAAGGATGATGGAAGCAATGATTCCCTCACAAGTTGGGATGAGTCTCCGGACTTTATAAAAAAGAGAGGCCAAAGAAGCCCACCAAAATAAATAAAAAATGAGAGAAAAAGAGAGAAGGGACAATGTTACTATCCTTTTTCCACACTTGTGCTTCAAAATAGCACCATGATCTTCATGATAGAGAGTTTCTTATTTTGTCAGTTTCATATACTAGTGGGAATTTTTCATTATAGAACTTGGCTTGTATATTCCAATGATGGGCTTCCTCAAATTGCCCTAGGTCTTCGTGAGCAAGCAAGTTGGATGCACACCCGCTTAGTTTCTTTTGATGAGCTTTCATACATTTATAGCTCTAGTGCATCCGTTGCATGGCAATCCCTACTCCTCGTATTGACATCAATTGATGGGCATCTCCATAGCCTGTTGATTAGCCATGTCAATGTGAGACTTTCTCCCTTTTTGTTTTCTCACATAATCCCTATAATCACACTCTACCCCACCCATAGTGCTATGTCCATGGCTTACGGTCATGTATTGCGTGAGGGTTGAAAAGGCTAAAGCGCGTTAAAAGTATGAACCAATTGCTTGGCTGAAACTGGGGTTGTGCATGATGGGAGCATTTTGTGTGACGAAAATGAAGCATGGCCAAACTATATGATTTTGTAGGGATAAGCTTTCTTTGGCTATGTTATTTTGATAAGACATAAACTGCTTGGTTAGCATGCTTGAAGTATTACTATTTTTATGTCAATATTAAACTTTTGTCTTGAATCTTTTGGATCTGAACATTCATGCCACAATAAAGAGAATTACATTGAAAATTATGTTAGGTAGCATTCCACATCAAAAATTCTGTTTTTATCATTTACCTACTCGAGGACGAGCAGGAATTTAGCTTGGGGATGCTTGATACGTCTCCAACGTATCTATAATTTTTTATTGTTCCATGCTATTATATTATCTGTTTTGGATGTTTAATGGGCTTTATTATACACTTTTATATTATTTTTGGGACTAACCTATTAACCGGAGGCCCAGTCCAAATTGCTGTTTTTTTTGCCTATTTTAGTGTTTCGCATAAAAGGAATATCAAACGGAGTCCAAATGGAATGAAACCTTTGGGAGAGTGATGTTTTGGAACAAATGTGATCCAGAGGACTTGGAGTCGACGTCAAGAAAGAAGCGAGGAAGCCACGAGGCAGGGAGGCGCGCGTGCACCCCCTGGGTGCGCCCCCACCCTCGTGGGCCCCTCGGAGCTCCACCGACCTACTTCTTCCTCCTATATATACCCATATACCCCGAAAACATCCATGAGCACCATAGATTGGGATTTCCGCGCCGCAAGCCTCTGTAGCCACCAAAAAACCAATCGGGACCCTGTTCCGGAACCCTGCCGGAGGGGGGATCCCTCGCCAGTGGCCATCTTCATCATCCCGGCGCTCTCCATGACGAGAAGGGAGTAGTTCAATCTCCGGGATGAGGGTATGTACCAGTAGCTATGTGTTTGATCTCTCTCCCTCTCCTGTTCTTGATTCGACATGATCTTGATGTATCACGAGCTTTGTTATTATAGTTGGATCTTATGATGTTTCTCCCCCTCTACTCTCTTGTAATGGATTGAGTTTTCCCTTTGAAGTTATCTTATCGGATTGAGTCTTTAAGGATTTGAGAACACTTGATGTATGTCATGCATGTGCTTATCTGTGGTGACAATGGGATATTCACGTGATCTACCTGATGTACGTTTTGGTGATAAACTTGCGGGTTCAGTGACCTTGTGAACTTATGCATAGGGACTGGCACACGTTTTCGTCTTGACTCTTCGGTAGAAACTTTGGGGCATGATACGTCTCCAACGTATCTATAATTTTTGATTGCTCCATGCTACTTTATCTACTGTTTTAGGCAATATTGGGCTTTATTATCCACTTTTATATTATTTTTGGGACTAACCTATTAACCGGAGGCCCATCGCAGATTTGCTGTTTTATGCCTATTTCAGTGTTTCAAGGAAAAGGAACATCAGACGGAGTCAAAACGGAACGAAATCAACTGGAGAAGTTAATTTTGGAAGGAAACCAACCAGATGGGCTCGGAGTGCATGTCAGGGGATCCCCGGGCTGCCCACGAGGGTGGGGGGCGCGCCCCTCCCCCTGGGTGCGCCCCCCCTACCTCGTGAGCACCCCGGAGGTCCACCGACATACCCCCTGCACCTATATATACCTACGTACCCTAAAACTTCCAGAACAGAAGATAGATCGGGAGTTCCGCCGCCGCAAGCCTCTGTAGCCACTAAAAACCAACCGGGACCCTATTCCGGCACCCTGCCGGAGAGGGATCCCATCACCGGAGGCCATCTTCATCATCCCAGCGTTATCCATGACAAGGAGGGAGTAGTTCACCCTCGGGGCTGAGGGTATGTACCAGTAGCTATGTGTTTGATCTCTCTCTCTCTCTCGTGTTCTCTCTTGTGTTCCATCTATGGCACGATCTTGATGTATCCCGAGCTTTGCTATTGTAGTTGGATCTTATGATGTTTCTCCCCCTCTACTCTCTTGTGATGAATTGAGTTTCCCTTTTGAAGTTATCTTATCGGATTGAGTCTTTTATGAACACTTGATGTATGTCTTGCGTGGGATAACCGTGGTGACAATGGGTTATTCTATTGATCCACTTGATGTATGTTTTGGTGATCAACTTGCGGGTTTCGTGACACTTGGGAACCTATGCATAGGGGTTGGCACACCTTCTTGACTCTCCGGTAGTAGCTTTGGGGCACTTTTTGAAGTACTTTTATGTTGGTTGGATGAATCTGAGATTGTGTGATGCATATCATATAATCATGCCCACGGATACTTGAGGTGACAATGGAGTATCTAGGTGACATTAGGGTTTTGGTTGATTTGTATCTTAAGGTGTTATTCTAGTACAAACTCTTTTATAGATCGATCCGAAAGAATAGCTTTGTGGTGGTTTCGTACCCGACCATAATCTCTAAGTTTATTCTCCGCTATTAGTGGCTTTGGAGTGACTCTTTGTTGCATGTTGAGGGCTTGTCATATGTTCTATCTATGTTATTATTGTTGAGAGAACTTGCACTAGTGAAAGTATGAACCCTAGGCCTTGTTTCCTATCATTGCAATACCGTTTACGCTCACTTTTACCACTTGTTACCTTGCTGTTTTTATATTTTCAGATTACAAAAACCTTTATCTACTATCTATTTTGCACTTGTATCTTCATCTCTTCGCCGAACTAGTGCACCTATACAATTTACCATTGTATTGGGTGTGTTGGGGACACAAGAGACTTTTTGTTATTTGGTTGCAGGGTTGTTTGAGAGAGGCCATCTTGCTCCTACGCCTCCTACAGATTGATAAACCTTAGATCATCCACTTGAGGGAAATTTGCTACTGTCCTACAAACCTGTGCACTTGCAGGCCGAACAACGTCTACAAGAAGAAGGTTGTGTAGTAGACATCAGGGCACTCTTTGAAGTACTTTGTGTTGGTTGAATAGATGAATCTGAGATTGTGTGATGCATATCGTATAATCATGCCCACGGATACTTGAGGTGACATTGGAGTATCTAGGTGCCATTAGGGTTTTGGTTGATTTGTGTCTTAATGTGTTATTCTAGTACGAACTCTATGATAGATCGGACGGAAAGAATTGCTTCGTGTTATTTTACTACGGACTCTTGAATAGATCGATCTGAAAGGATAACTTTGAGGTGGTTTCTTACCCTACAATAATCTCTTCGTTTGTTCTCCGCTATTAGTGACTTTGGAGTGACTCTTTGTTGTATGTTGAGGGATAGTTATATGATACAGTTATGTTATTATTGTTGAGAGAACTTTCACTAGTGTAGTATGAACCCTAGGCCTTGTTTCCTAGCATTTCAATAACGTTTACACTCACTTTTACCACTTGTTACCTTGCTATTTTTATATTTTCAGATTACAAAAACCTATATCTATCATCCATACTGCACTTGTATCATACGCTTCACCTTTTTAATATCTTTCGTGAGTATGATGGGAAGGAAAATTGTGCTCAAGTGCTAGAAGAAGAATTACATAGAATGCTTGGCATGAAATATGTGAATGATGAGCATGATTGCAATGTTGTTAGTATGAATTCCTTGAATATTCATGATGCTAATGGTATGCAAAGCCACAAGCTTGGGGAAGCTATGTTTGATGGAGATGATATTTTTTGTCCCCAAACTTTGATGAGCAAATTTACTATGATGAAATCATGCCTCCTATCTGTGATGATACGTATGCTATAAAGAAAAAGTTTGCTTATGTGGAGAGTAGAAAATTTTCTATGCTTGTAGATCATGAAAAGAATGCTTTAGGTGCTGGTTATATTGTTGAATTCATTCATGATGCTACTGAAAATTATTATGAGGGAGGAACATATGCTTGTAGGAATTGCAATAATGTCAAGTTTCCTCTCTATATGCTTAAATTCTTGAAGCTATGCTTGTTGTGCCATCCTATGCTAGTTGATTATTGTTCCCATAAGTTGTTTGCTCACAAAATCCCTATGCATAGGAAGTGGGTTAGGCTTAAATGTGCTAGTCATATGCTTCATGATGCTCCCGTTATGTTTCAATTCTTATCTTTTATGTGAGCATCATTGTCATCATCATGCCTAGCTAAAAGGCATTAAAGAAAAGCTCTTGTTGGGAGACAACCCAATATTTATCCTTACTGTTTTTGTGTGTCCACATGATTATTCTACTGTAGTAATCATGTTTTATAGCTTTTGTTTCAATAAAGTGCCAAGTAGAACCTTTGGGAAGACTTGGGTGAAATTTATGTGATCTTGCTGTGAAAAACAGAAACTTTAGTGCTCACGAGATTAGCTGCCATTTTTTACTGGATAGGGATTTTAGGTTGATTCTTTTTTCAGATGATTAATAGACACATTTCTCAGGTCCAGCAATTTATTTCATAATTTTTGGGGTTCCAGAATTATATGTTTGATACAGATTACTACAGACTGTTCTGTTTTTGACAGATTCTGTTTTCTATGTGTTGTTTGCTTATTTTGATGCATCTGTGGCTAGTATTAAGTCGTATAAACCATAGAGAAGTTAGAATACAGTAGATATTACACCAATATGAATTTATAATGAGTTCATTACAGTACCTAAGTGGTGGTTTTATTTTCTTATACTAACGGCGCTTACGAGTTTTGTTTTGAGTTTTGTGTGGTTGAAGTTTTCAAGTTTTGAGTAAAGATTCGATGGACTATGGAATAAGGAGTGGCAAGAGCCTAAGATTGGGGATGCCCAAGGCAGCCCAAGGTAATATTCAAGGACAACCAAGCAACTAAGCTTGGGGATGCCCCGGAAGGCATCCCCTCTTTCGTCTTCGTTCATCGGTAACTTTACTTGGAGCTATATTTTTATTCGCCACATGATATGTGTTTTGCTTGGAGAGTCATTTTCTTTTGTTAGTTTTTGCTTGCTGTTAGTTAGAATAATGTTTTTGCCTCTTTAGTTTCAATAAAAAAGTCAAGGATAGCCTTTTCCATGCTTATTTTGCTAGTTTGCATGTTGCTGTTTGAAAACAGAAAGTTTACCGCTGTTGCAAAAATTCCCTAGAAAATTCAGAGAATGGTCTAACGTTGAATCTTTTTGCATATTGAGCTCTGATAAATTTATTACAATGGGAATCTTAGTTCATATTTTTTGGAGTCAGGGAAGTATTGATACTCTTGCATTCTTTACAGACTGTACTGTTTTGACAGATTGCTGTTATGTTTGCGTTGTTTGCATATGTTTGTTTGTTTAATGATTCTATTTGAGGATAGGAGTATTAAATATGCAGAGGCATTTAGTATGCAATGTTGAATAATAATTTAAGTGATTTGTTACAGTAGAAAATGATAAGGTTTTGCATTGGTTTATACTGACCTATCTCACGAGTTCTTGTTGAGTTTGTTGTGAATGAAGCCTTTTGATAAAAAGAGAAACCATGATATGAGAGGAATTAAGGAGACACAAAAGCTCAAGCTTGGGGATGCCCAAGGCACCCCAAGATAATATTTCAAGAAGTCTCAAGCATCTAAGCTTGGGGATGCCCCGGTAGGCATCCCACCTTTCTTCTTCAACAACTATCGGTTAGTATCGGTTGAGCCTAAGTTTTTGCTTCTTCACATGAGTTGTGCTATCCTTGAAATGTAGTTTTCTTTAGCTTTGCTTGCTGTTTGACTAAAGTATCAAGATCTGAAATTCTTTAATGAGAGAGCCATACATGAATTGGAATTTGTTAGAATACTCTATGTGCTTCACTTATATCTTTTGTGCTTGATAGTTTTGCTCATAGTGCTTCACTTATATCTTTTTGAGTGTGATAGTTTTTGCTCTAGTGCTTCACTTAGATCTTTTAGAGCACAGTGGTGGATTTGTTTTAAAGAAACTTGATCTCTCATGCTTCACTTAGATTATTTTGAGAGTCGTTAATAGCATGGTAATTTGCTTAATGTTAATGTACTTAGTGTTCAAGATATGTGAAACTTTCTTTTGAGTGAATTGGATACTAAGATAAAATTAACGCTTAATAATTGTTTTGAGATATGGAGGTAATAATATCAAAGTCGTGCTAGTTGAGTAGTTGTGAATTTGAGAAATACTTGTGTTGAAGTTTGTAAGTCCCGTAGCATGCACGTATGGGTAAAGTTGTGTAACAAATTTGAAGCATGAAGTGTACCTGGCTTGTGCATCCTTATGAGTGGTGGTCGGGGACGAGCGATGGTATTTTCCTACCAATCTATCCCCCTAGGAGCATTGTGCATAGTACTTGATTTTTGATGGCGTCTAAATTTTTACAATAAGTATATGAGTTCTTTTGACTAATGTTGAGTCCATGGATTACGCACTTTTATCTTTCCGCATTTGCTAGCCTCTTCAGTACCGTGCATTGCCCTTTCTCACATTGAGAGTTGGTGCAAACTTCACCGGTGCATCCAAACCCCATGATATGATACGCTCTTTCACACATAAACCTCCTTATATCTTCCTCAAAACAGCCACCATACCTACCTATTATGGCATTTCCATACCATTCCGAGATATATTGCCATGCAACTTTCCACCGTTCCGTTCATCATGACATACCTTACTTTTGTCATATTGCCATTGCATGATCATGTAGTTGACATCGTATTTGTGGCAAAGCCACCATGCATTATTTTCCATACACGTCACTCTTGATTCATTGCACCATCCCGGTACACCGCCGGAGGCATTCATATAGAGTCATATTTTGTTCTAAGTTTCGAGTTGTAATTGTTGAATTGTAAGAGAAATAAAAGTTTGATGAACATAATTGTTAGAGCATTGTCCCAAGTGAGGAAAGGATGATGGAGACTATGATTCCCCCATAAGTCGGGATGAGACTCCGGACGAAAAAAAAAGATGTCAAAAAAAGAAGAGAGAAAAGGCCCAAATAAAAAAAATAAAAAATAAAAATAAAAAAAAGAGAGAAAAAGAGAGAAGGGACAATGTTACTATCCTTTTACCACACTTGTGCTTCAAAGTAGCACCTTGTTCTTCATGTAGTGAGTCTCATATATTGTGCTTCAAAGTAGCACCAAGATCTTCATAATAGAGAGTCTCTCATTTTGTCACTTTCATATACTAGTGGGAATTTTTCATTATAGAACTTGGCTTGTATATTCCTACGATGGGCTTCCTCAAATGCCCTAGGTCTTCATGAGCAAGCAAGTTGGATGCACACCCACTAGTTTTCTTTTGTTGAGCATTCATAGCTCTAGTGCATCCGTTGCATGGCAATCCCTACTCCTCATGGTTACATCAATTGATGGGCATCTTCATAGCCCGTTGATTAGCCTCGTCAATGTGAGACCTTCTCCTTTTTTTGTCTTCTCCACACAATCCCCATCATCATATTCTATTCCACCCATAGTGCTATATCCATGGCTCGCGCTCATGTATTGCGTGAAGGTTGAAAAAGTTTGAGACTATTTGAGTATGAAACAATTGCTTGGCTTGTCATCAGGGGTATAGAAGTTGGGAACATCTTTGTGTGATGAAAATGAAGCATAGCCTAACTATATGATTTTGTAGGGATGAACTTTCTTTGGCCATGTCATTTTGAGAGGACATAATTGCTTAGTTAGTATGCTTGAAGTATTATTATTTTTGTGTGAATATGAACTTTTGTCTTGAATCTTTCGGATCTGAATATTCATATCACAAGTAAGAAGATTTACATTGAAATTATGCCAAAGTATCACTCCGCATCAAAAATTCTTTTTTATCATTTAGTTACTCGAGGACAAGCAGGAATTAAGCTTGGGGATGCTTGATACGTCTCCAACGTATCTATAATTTTTGATTGCTCCATGCTACTTTATCTACTGTTTTAGGCAATATTGGGCTTTATTATCCACTTTTATATTATTTTAACCGGAGGCCCAGCCCAGATTTGCTGTTTTATGCCTATTTCAGTGTTTCGAGGAAAAGGAATATCAGACGGAGTCAAAACGGAACGAAATCAACTGGAGAAGTTAATTTTGGAAGGAAACCAACCAGATGGGCTTGGAGTGCACGTCAGGGGATCCCCGGGCTGCCCACGAGAGTGGGGGGCGTGCCCCCTGGGTGCGCCCCCTACCTCGTGAGCACCCCAGAGGTCCACCGACGTACCCCCTGCACCTATATATACCTACGTACCCTAAAACTTCCAGAACAGAAGATAGATCGGGAGTTCTGCCGCCGCAAGCCTCTGTAGCCACCAAAAACCAATCGGGACCCTGTTCCGGCACCCTGCCGGAGAGGGATCCCATCACCGGAGGCCATCTTCATCATCTCGGCGCTATCCATGACGAGGAGGGAGTAGTTCACCCTCGGGGCTGAGGATATGTACCAGTAGCTATGTGTTTGATCTCTCTCTCTCGTGTTCTTCTCGTGTTCCATCTATGGCACGATCTTGATGTATCCTGAGCTTTGCTATTGTAGTTGGATCTTATGATGTTTCTCCCCCTCTACTCTCTTGTGATGAATTGAGTTTCCCCTTTGAAGTTATCTTATCGGATTGAGTCTTTTATGAACACTTGATGTATGTCTTGCGTGGGATAACCGTGGTGACAATGGGTTATTCTATTGATCCACTTGATGTATGTTTTGGTGATCAACTTGCGGGTTTCGTGACACTTGGGAACCTATGCATAGGGGTTGGCACACGTTCTTGACTCTCCGGTAGTAGCTTTGGGGCACTTTTTGAAGTACTTTTATGTTGCTTGGATGAATCTGAGATTGTGTGATGCATATCGTATAATCATGCCCACGGATACTTGAGGTGACAATGGAGTATCTAGGTGACATTAGGGTTTTGGTTGATTTGTATCTTAAGGTGTTATTCTAGTACAAACTCTTTTATAGATCGATTCGAAAGAATAGCTTTGTGGTGGTTTCGTACCCGACCATAATCTCTAAGTTTGTTCTCCGCTATTAGTGGCTTTGGAGTGACTCTTTGTTGCATGTTGAGGGCTTGTCATATGTTCTATCTATGTTATTATTGTTGAGAGAACTTGCACTAGTGAAAGTATGAACCCTAGGCCTTGTTTCCTATCATTGCACTACTGTTTATGCTCACTTTTACCACTTGTTACCTTGCTGTTTTTATATTTTCAGATTACAAAAACCTTTATCTACTATCTATTTTGCACTTGTATCTTCATCTCTTCGCCGAACTAGTGCACCTATACAATTTACCATTGTATTGGGTGTGTTGGGGACACAAGAGACTTTTTGTTATTTGGTTGCTGGGTTGTTTGAGAGAGACCATCTTCCTCCTACGCCTCCTATGGATTGATAAACCTTAGGTCATCCACTTGAGGGAAATTTGCTACTGTCCTACAAACCTATGCACTTGCAGGCCCAACAACGTCTACAAGAAGAAGGTTGTGTAGTAGACATCAGGGCACTCTTTGCAGTACTTTGTGTTGGTTGAATAGATGAATCTGAGATTGTGTGATGCATATCGTATAATCATGCCCACGGATACTTGAGGTGACATTGGAGTATCTAGGTGCCATTAGGGTTTTGGTTGATTTGTGTCTTAAGGTGTTATTCTAGTATGAACTCTATGACAGATCGAACGGAAAGAATTGCTTCGTGTTATTTTACTACGGACTCTTGAATAGATCGATATGAAAGGATAACTTTGAGGTGGTTTCTTACCCTACAATAATCTCTTCGTTTGTTCTCCGCTATTAGTGACTTTGGAGTGACTCTTTGTTGTATGTTGAGGGATAGTTATATGATACTGTTATGTTATTATTGTTGAGAGAACTTTCACTAGTGAAGTATGAACCCTAGGCCTTGTTTCCTAGCATTTCAATAACGTTTACACTCACTTTTACCACTTGTTACCTTGCTATTTTTATATTTTCAGATTACAAAAACCTATATCTATCATCCATACTGCACTTGTATCACCATCTCTTCGCCAAACTAGTGCACATATACAATTTACCATTGTATCGGGTGTGTTGGGGACACAAGAGACTCTTTGTTATTTGGTTGCAGGGTTGTTTGAGAGAGACCATCTTCATCCTACACCTGGCACAGATTGATAAACCTTAGGTCATCCACTTGAGGGAAATTTGCTACTGTCCTAAAAACCTCGGCACTTGGAGGCCCAACAACGTCTGCAAGGAGAAGGCTGCATAGTAGACATCATTTTGTTGCGTGCATGTGTAGGATACTTGGACTTCATGTCGACTTCCACTTCACGTGAGTTGACCATTCGAGCTCTTGAGAGTGAGACTCATACATTCTACCACGACTTGCTTCTATACCATACTTCCTATCACTTTGGCATTGTGAAGAATGTACAAGGACACGCTTTCAATGTCACATCCTTCTTGAGTCTGGATATTGTGGATCATACTTCATGTGTTGCTTGCACCATTTGCACACATGTTCGAGATATTGCCTTCACCCATGATTACCAATTTTCCATGCTTCATGACATATATACCTTGTGTGTTGCATCCAATTATTGGACTACTTGCTACTATCATATGGTTGGTTGCACCAATATCATTTCTTCACATATGCCATGTCCCTTTGCTTGTCACATGATTCACTTGATTGCCTCACACATGATGAACAATTGCTCTTTCTATTGTGTTGAGTGCCACACTATATTCACTACACCCTATGCATGTTATGCTTGGATTGTCTTGCACTTGACCCATGTGTTTAGACACTTCAATTTATTTGGTGTTGTGAATCCTTCCTATGCCTACCATAGACCTTTCATTGAGCAATTTGTGAATGCTTGCTATGACCTCAAGGTAGATGCTTATTCTCTTCTCACACATATTTGCATCACTACCTAACATTTGCATACTTGTCCCCATGATATTTTTGCTTGTGCTAATGACAACACTTGTTTGGTGAATCACCTCTTGAATGCTTGGTTTTGTACTAACGCTAGCCACATTTGTTTTTCGAAGTGTTTGTTCTGTTTGCACCTTTTGAAGGAATCACAAGACGGCGCAACATTGGAGAACGCCCATTTCGAGCTACTAGACGATGAGTGCATGGTGATCGACTACATCGACACGGCATCGCAATCTCTTTCCCATGGTGATTTGGTTTTCGATCTGAGGTTGGTTCTTTTCCAAGGGGGAGGGGACGATGCAGAGCATCCTACGGGCATCACCATGTCAAGAGTCCATTTGGCAAAGTGACACATGCGACCTCTACTTCTCATACATAAAGGTGAATCTTCTCCTATACACGTGTTCACTTGACCGCTTCGAGGATGGTATACTACTTGACACTCCACTCGTGTGCATGCATAGGTATTGCCGGAGCTTCACGGACGACAAGGAGGAGTGCAAGCACCAAGGAACACCTACACCATCCGCGAGGAAAGCATGGAACAGAAGACGAAAGAAGACGGAGTTACGGAGTCTACAGCGGCTGGACGTCCGATGTGCCACCGGACGTACGACACTCTACAGCGCCCGAACGACCAACGTCCACCAGACGTCCGACGCGACCACGCCAGGACCAGCTAGGAGATCTACAGCGGCCGGACGACCGACATCCTCTGAACGACCGGCAAGTCCCAGCGCATGGACGACCGACGCCGACCGAATGACTGACGCCGCCTGTCCAGAGCCAAAATGTCAGAAGTCCGATGCCCTCCGGACGTCCGGACCCCCGCGAGCGACTGGACCTCCGACTCCGACCGGACGTCCGACACTGCCTGTGCGCAGCTGGGCCTTTGGCCTTGTATCCCTCTCCGACTTGCCCCTTCGTGGCTTAGACTATAAATAGACCTCCCCCTCATCCTTTCTAGGGTAAGCAAAGTGATAGCTCATTTGTATGTGAGCTTTGCTCCTACTCTTCTCTTGAGAGAGAGAGAGAGACTACTCCATTGGAGTCCAAGACCTCCATCTTGCAGAAGATGCCGCGGGATATCAACAAGACCCCCTCACGGGAAGATCCATCTAGGATACCATCAAGACCTCCTCTTGGAGATGAAACCTTACCTTGTATCTTTCCCTTTGTTGTTCATGTACCTTGTGGATCTTGTGTGTTTGATTGTCTAGTGGATGTGTGATTGGACTTGTTCTTGAGTGTTTCCCCTTGTGATTTCTCTCCATTCTTCCCCGTGCTCTTCGTGTTCCTCGTAGGGATCCGCTCCAATCATGAAAGATCAGCCTCTAGGGTTCTACCCTACATCATCATACATGATAGAACCTATGGTTGAGGCATAGGGAATAACTTCCATTTTCTCTCTATCTTGTGAAGTGGTCGGGCATTGAGTCTGATTCAACTTCACACCTTGTAACACAGGCAAGAACCCTTTCTTTGACTGAACCATTTTGAACTTCTTCAAAACTTTATCATGGTATGTGCTTTGCGAAAGTCAAATTAGATGTCTTGATCTATCTCTATAGATCTTGATGCCCAATATATAAGAAGCTTCTCCAAGGTCTTTCATTGAAAAACTCTTATTCAAGTATCCTTTTATACTATCCAAAAATTCTATATCATTTCCAACCAACAATATGTCATCCACATATAATATTAGAAATGCTACAGAGCTCCCACTCACTTTCTTGTAAATACAGGTTCTCCAAAAGTCTGTATAAAACCATATGCTTTGATCACCTCATCAAAGCGTATATTCCAACTCTTCTTTAGGATCGATAGAGCTTGCACACTTCGTTAGCACCTTTAGGATCGACAAAACCTTCTGGTTGCATCATATACAACTCTTCTTTAAGAAATCCACTAAGGAATACAGTTTTAACGTCCATTTGCCAGATTTCATAATCATAAATGCGGAATTTGCTAACATGATTTGGACAGACTTAAGCATCGCTATGGGTGAGAAAGTCTTGTCGTAGTCAATTCCTTGAACTTGTCGAAAACCTTCGCAACAAGTCGAGCTTTGAAGACAATAACATTACCATCAGCGTTAGTCTTCTTATTGAAGATCCATTTATTCTCTATGGCTCACCGATCATTGGGCAAGTCAACCAAAGTCCACATTTTGTTCTCATACATGGATCCTATCTCAGATTTCATGGCCTCAACCCATTTATCGGAATCTGGGCTCATCATAGCTTCTTCATAGTTCGTAGGTTCATCATGGTCTAGTAACATGACTTCCAGAATAGGATTACCGTACCACACTGATGCGGAACGTGCTCTGGTTGACCTATGATGTTCGGTAGTAACTTGATCTGAAGTTTCACGATCATTATCATTAGCTTCCTCTCTAGTTGGTGTAGGCATCACAGGAACCATTTTCTATGATGAGCTACTTTCCAATTCAAGAGAAGGTACAATTACTTCATCAAGTTCTACTTTCCTCCACTCACTTCTTTTGAGAGAAACTCCTTCTCTAGAAAGGATCCATTCTTAGCAACAAAGACCTTGCCTTCAGATCTGTGATAGAAGGTGTACCCAACAGTTTCTTTTGGGTATCCTATGAAGACACACTTCTCCGGTTTGGGTTCGAGCTTATCAGGCTGAAGCTTTTTCACATAAGCATCGCAACCCCAAACTTTAAGAAACGACAGCTTCGGTTTCTTGCCAAACCACAGTTCATACGGTGTCGTCTCAATGGATTTAGACGGTGCCCTATTTAACGTGAATGCAGCTGTCAATAATGCATAACCCCAAAACAATAGTGGTAAATCGGTAAGAGACATCATAGATCGCACCATATCTAATAAAGTATGGTTACGATGTTCGGACACACCATTACGCTGTGGTGTTCCAGGTGGCGTGAGTTGTGAAACTATTCCACATTGTTTTAAATGTAGGCCAAACTAGTAACTCAAATATTCGCCTCCGCGATCAGATGTAGAAACTTTATTCTTGTTATGATGATTCTCCACTTCACTCTGAAATTCTTTGAACTTTTCAAATGTTTCAGAATTGTGTTTCGTCAAGTAGATATACCCATATCTGCTCAAATCATCTGTGAAGGTCAGAAAATAACGATACCCGCCGCGAGACTCAACACTCATCGGACCGCATACATTGGTATGTATTATTTCCAATAAGTCAGTGGCTCGCTCCATTGTTCTGGAGAATGGAGTTGTAGTCATATTTCCCATGAGGCATGGTTCGCAAGCATCAAATGATTCATAATCAAGTGATTCCAAAAGTCCATCCGTTTGGAGTTTGTTCATGCGCTTTAAACCAATACGACCTAAACGGCAGTGCCACAAATATGTTGCACTATGATTATCAACTTTGCATCTTTTGGAATTAATATTATGAATATGTGTATCACTACGATCGAGATTCAATAAAAATAGACCACTCTTCAAGTGTGCATGACCATAAAAGATATTAATCATATAAATAGAACAACCATTCTTCTCTGATTTAAATGAATAACCGTCTCGCATCAAACAAGATCCAGATATAATGTTCATGCTCAACACTGGCACCAAATAACAATTATTCAGGTCTAAAACTAATCCCGAAGGTAGATGTAGAGGTAGCGTGCCGACGCCGATCACGTCGACCTTGGAACCATTCCCGACGCACATCGTCACCTCGTCCTTTGCCAATCTTCATTTAATCCGTAGCCCCTGTTTCGAGTTACAAATATGAGTAACCGAACCAGTATCAAATACCTAGGCACTACTACGAGCATTAGTAAGGTACACATCAATAATATGTATATCACATATACCTTTGTTCACTTTGCCATCCTTCTTATCCGCCAAATACTTGGGGCAGTTCCACTTCCAATGACCAGTCCCTTTGCAGTAGAAGCACTCAGTTTCAGACTTAGGTCCAGATTTGGGCTTCTTCACGGGAGTGGTAACTTGCTTTCCATTCTTCTTGAAGTTCCCCTTCTTTCCTTTTCCCTTTTTCTTGAAACTAGTGGTCTTGTTAACCATCAACACTTGATGCTCCTTCTTTATTCCTACCTCCGCAGCTTTGAGCATTGCGAAGAACTAGGGAATTGTCTTATCCATCCCTTGCATATTATAGTTCATCACGAAGACTTTGTAGCTTGGTGGAAGTGATTGAAGAACTCTGTCAATAACACTATCATCTGGAAGATTAACTCCCAGCTGAGTCAAGTGGTTATGATACCCTGACATTCTGAGTATGTGTTCACTAACAGAACTATTCTCCTCCATCTTGAAGCTATAGAACTTGTTGGATACTTCATATCTCTCAACTCGGGCATTTGCTTGGAATATTAACTTCAACTCCTAGAACATCTCATATGGTCCATGACGCTCAAAACGTCTTTGAAGTCCTGATTCTAAGTCGTAAAGCATGGCACACTGAACTATCGAGTAGTCATCAGATTGAGCTTGCCAGGCGTTCATAACATCAACATCTGCTCCTGCAGCAGGCCTTTCACCTAGCGGTGCATCAAGGACATAATTCTTCTTTGCAGCAATGAGGATAATCCTCAAGTTACGGACCCAATCCATGTAGTTGCTACCATCATCTTTCAACTTAGCTTTCTCTAGGAACGCATTAAAATTCAAGGGAATGGTAGCACGGGCCATTGATCTACAACATAGATATGCAAAAACTATCAGGACTAAGTTCATGATAAATTAAGTTCAATTAATCATATTACTTAAGAACTCCCACTTAGATAGACATCCCTCAAGTCATCTAAATGATACGTGATCCAAATCAACTAAACCATGTCCGATCATCACGTGGGATGGAGTAGTCTTAAATGGTGAACATCTCTATGTTGATCATATGTACTATATGATTCACGTTCGACCTTTCGGTCTCCAGTGTTCCGAGGGCATATCTGTACATGCTAGGCTCGTCAAGTTTAACCCGAGTATTCCGCATGTCCAAAATTGTCTTGCATCCATTATATGTGAACGTAGAGCTTATCACACCCGATCATCATGTGGTGTCTCAGCACGACGAACTATCACAACGGTGCATACTCAGGGAGAACACTTACACTTTGAAATTTTAGTAAGGGATCATCTTATAATGCTACCGCCGTACTAAGCAAAATAAGATGTATAAAAGATAAACATCACATGCAATCAAAAATATGTGACATGATATGGCCATCATCATCTTGTGCCTTTGATCTCCATCTCCAAAGCACCGTCATGATCTCCATCATCACTGGCTTGACACCTTGATCACGACCATAGTGTCGTGGTCGTCTCACCAACTATTGCGTCTACAACTATCGATAACGCATAGTGATAAAGTAAAGCAATTACATGGAGTTTGCATTTCATACAATAAAGTGACAACCATAAGGCTCCTGCCAGTTGCCGATAACTTTTACAAAACATGATCATCTCATACAATAATGTATATCACATCATCTCTTGACCATATCACATCGCAACATGCCCTGCAAAAACAAGTTAGACATCCTCTACTTTGTTGTTGCAAGTTTTACGTGGCTACTTCGGGCTTCTAGCAAGAACCGTTCTTACCTACGCACCAAAACCACAACAGTGATTTATGGAGTTTGCTGTTTTAACCTTCAACAAGGACCGACCGCAGTCAAATTCGATTCAACTGAAGTTGGAGAAACAGACACCCGCTAACCACCTTTATGCAAAACTAGTTGCATGTGTGTCTGTGGAACCGGTCTCATGAACGTGGTCATGTAAGGTTGGTCCGGGCCGCTTCATCCAACAATACCGCCAAATCAAAATAAGATATTGGTGGTAAGCAGTATGACGATCACCGCCCACAACTCTTTGTGTTCTACTCGTGCATATCATCTACGCATAGACCTGGCTCGGATGTCACTGTTGGGAAACGTAGCATGCAATTTCAAAAAAAATTCCTACGCTCACGCAAGTTCTATCTAGGAGATGGCAATGAGAGGGGCAGAGTGTGTCCACGTACCCTTGTACACCGAAAGCGGAAGCGTTTGACAACACGGTTGATGTAGTCGAACTTCTTCTCATTCCGACTGTAGGACCTTGAAGTATGTCTCGAGGGGGGTGATTAGACTACTTGACCAATAAAAACTTAACCTTTTCCCAATTTTAGAGTTTGGCAGATTTTAGCTACTTTAGGACAAGTCAAGCAATCATCACACTATTCAAGCAAGCATGCAAAGAGTATATAGGCAGCGGAAATTAAAGCATGCAACTTGCAAGAAAGTAAAGGGAAGGGTTTGGAGGATTCAAACACAATTGGAGACAGGGATGTTTTTGGCGTGGTTCCGATAGGTGGTGCTATTGTACATCCACGTTGATGGAGACTTCAACCCACGAAGGGTAACGGCTGCGCGAGTCCACAGAGGGCTCCACCCACGAAGGGCCCACGAAGAAGCAACCTTGTCTATCCCACCATGGCCGTCGCCCACGAAGGACTTGCCTCACTAGCGGTAGATCTTCATGAAGTAGGCGATCTCCTTGCCCTTACAAACTCCTTGGTTCAACTCCACAATCTCGTCGGAGGCTCCCAAGTGACACCTAGCCAATCTAGGAGACACCACTCTCCAAGAAGTAAAAAATGATGCGTTGATGATGAACTAGTTGCTCTTGTGCTTCAAATGATAGTCTCCCCAACACTCAACTCTCTCTCATAGGTTTTGGATCTGGTGGAAAGAAGATTTGAGTGGAAACCAACTTGGGGAAGGCTAGAGATCAAGATTCATATGGTAGGAATGGAATATCTTGGCCTCAACACATGAGTAGGTAGTTCTCTCTCAGAAAATGTATGCTGGAAGTGTAGGTTTGTTCTGATGGCTCTCTCCACGAATGAAGAGGAGGTGGAGGGGTATATATAGCCTCCACACAAAATCTAACCATTACACACAATTTACCAAACTCGGTGGGACCGATTCAACAGACTCGGTCGAACCGATTTAGTAAACCTAGTGACCGTTAGTGATTTTCGGTGGAACTGACATGCATCTCGGTGAGACCGATTCGGTTAGGGTTAGGGCATAACGTAATCTCGGTAAGACCGATTACACAAACTCGGTAAGACCGATTTGGTAATAAGCTTTCCAGAGAGTTGGTCAGGTAAACTCGGTGGGACCGATTTGCTCTTTTCGGTAAGACCGAAATGTTACAAAAAGGAAACAAAGAGTTTACATTGCAATCTCAGTGGGACCGATCACTCACTTCGGTTAGACCAAAACGTTATGAAGGAAACAGAGAGATTACAATCCCATCTCGGTGAGACCGAGATCCCCATCGGTAAGACCGATTTGCTTAGGGTTTGTGGCAGTGGCTATGACTTTTGGAATCGGTGGCACCGGATAGGAAGAATCGGTGTGACCGATTTTGGCTTTGGGTTTAGGTCATTTGTGGAAGTGGGAAAGTAGTTGAGGGTTTTGGAGCATATCACTAAGCACATGAAGCAAGAGGCTCATTAAGCAACAGCTCATCCCTCCTTGATAGTATTGGCTTTTCCTATAGACTCAATGTGATCTTGGATCACTAAAATATAAAATGGAGAGTCTTGAGCTTTTGAGCTTGAGCCAATCCTTTGTCCTTAGTATTTTGAGGGATCCACTTTCATCATCCATGCCATGCCATTCATTGAGCTTTCCTGAAATAATAGTCTTGGAATAGCATTAACTCAATGAGCTATATGTTGTTATGAATTACCAAAACCACCTAGGGATAGTTGCACTTTCAATCTCCCCCTTTTTGGTAATTGATGACAACATATAGATCAAAGCTTCGACAAATGATAATAAGAGTGAATAACATCGCCGCTTTGAGAAGTATGTGATAAGCAAGAGCTCCCCCTAAATTTGTGCATAGTTTAAGATTTTCTTTGGACTGCAAATGCACAATGAATTAAGCTCATGGGTTACTCTTCCATGTCACATACATATTGGTGGAGCGCTCAAAATAATAAACATTGAATACATGCACTCATCACCAAGCAAAGTGAATGATCACATATGATAGATAGGATAATATCATCAAACATGCATAAGTGTAGCTTATGATCAAACACATGATCATCAATGTCTCACAAGCATAGTATCTCAACTAATCAAAGCAAACAAAGTTTTAAGACACCAAATAAAGCAAGAGAGAACAAAAGCAACACACTCTCTCTCCCGAAGCCTATGATCTATACATTTTTCTCCCCCTTTGGCAACAAGTTACCAAAAAGTTCATAGAAAATGCATAGTGCTAGATCGACTCTCAGGCTTGATCTTCTGGTGGTGGTGTCCTGATAACTCCAAGAACGAAGGCTTCAGTTGAAGTAGAGGGTGCTAGAGTGGATGCTGGAACTGGTTGCACTAGAGCTGAGCGGGGCAGTAGCTGGTGCTGAAGTTGTTGCTCTAGTGTCTGTCACTGGCACTGCAACTGACCTCTGGGCTCTAGGCACTCTGGCAAACACATTTGTGGTAGTCTTGCCTTGCCTCTCCTGCATATCATCCTGCAGCTGCTCTACAACCGACTGAATCTCAGTTACTTTGACATCAAGGTCATGGAATTTGAGTTCCATGATTCTCTCCAGGCTCTCCTGATTCTGTGTGAGGGTGGCCAGTCCCTTCTCAATCCTCAGTGTAGATGCTATCAAGTAACCAAGCTGCTCTTGCTTGCTCTTCAAGAAATATTCAGATGCCTCCTCTTGAGTTGGCATCCTTGCAGCCTTCTCCTTCTTTGGCTTCTCCTTCTTCTCTTGAGCTTGAACTGATTGTGGATCATTCTCATTCATGACAACCTCATTGTCCTCAAAGTCTGGATAAAAGTGGAAAGTGTTCCTTATCCAACTGATATTTCCCTGTGCCCATCTTTGAGTTGATCAATTCCTGAATCTGAGGGGCATATCCACAGCTCCTCTTCTGATCTGCTCTGGCTGTCACTCTGGTCTGACATGCTGCAAAAAGATGACTGCTGACCCTGTGAAGAGTTATAGATGAGATAGAGTGGATGAGCATCACAAAATGCAGAGATTTTTTGCAAAAGAATGATTCAAAAATTCAGTTTTAGTTTTCCACAGAAAGCATTTCGGATCAACCGATTTTCAAACTTGGTGATACCGAAGCAGTTTTGGAACCTAAACTAATGATCTCGGTTGGACCGAGTCACAGTTCGGTGGCATCGAGACTGCTAGGGTTTCATAGAGTCTTCAAATCGGTCGCACCGATTAGTAATTCTCGGTCAGACCGAGAGTCACTAGTGCAATGGCATAAGCCAAATCGGTGAGACCGAGTTTTTCAACTCGGTGGGTCCGAGATGGTTTCGGCGGAAACCTAACCCTAAAAATTTGAATCTCATCTAATCTACAGACTACTTTGGCTGGATAGAAGTGTTTCAATCGTGGCAAGATTCAATAAGAGTACAATGTGCTAGGAATCAGATGTGGATAGCACAAAGATCGAGTCCATACCCTAACTTGGCGGTGGACTCGCTATGGCGGCAACGGCGGGGACGAAATCCATTGACGGCGGCAGAGACCAGCGACATGAGGCTGCTGGTGACGAGGAGACGATCCAGAGACCTTCGATGGCAGAGCGAGCTATTGCGCGGGCGAAGGGTTTCGGAGAAATTTCCAAAATTTTGCCCGTGACTATATATAGCCCGACCCTGTCGGTGTGACCGAGTGGAACAACTCGGTGGCACCAAGATGCATAACTGTGTACAGTTACAGCAAATCGGTGAGACCGAAAACTTCAAATTGGTTGCACCGAGATTGAAAACTCAGATCAACTTAATGATCTCGGTAGGACCGAAATGGAGCAATCGGTCAGACCGAGAGTCACAAAGAGGTTTTGGAAGTTTAAGTCTATGACGAATTGGGGACTCCGAGTGCTCCTCACACAGAGTGGTTCGAATCTGACTTGATCAAATTTTGTGATGTAGCATCAATAGAGTTTGAGACAAGAAAAACATAGATAGCTAAAGAAGGTTCTTAGGCATTCTTGTCCATCCACTTGGCAAAAAGAAAAGAACATAAACAATCAAAACAACAAGTGGATGTCCTTGAATGAGTAAAATATGCACCAACATGCTCACACAATAAAATGGCAAATGAAATATGTGGCAAAGCATGCACAACCAATTCTAGCATCTATCAAACAATTGGCGATGACTAGGTCATCTATATATGAGTATATTGACTTAGGAGTCAAATGAGAACATTTGATCATAGGTCATACTCATCGTTTAAGCTCAAGTGGGGTTACCACTTTTACATAATGCATTGATATGTTCACATCATTAGAGTTGCTTTGACTCAATTCTTAGAGTTAAGCTCCCCCTAGATGTGAGATCCCCCCTTAGAGGGATGAACTAACCTTGGGTTTTGTCGATGATGACTTCATGTAGGTGTTGAAGATGTGGATGCTCAATGTTGATGTAGATCATTTGGAGCAATCCTTTGGAGTGAGTTGCACTTTCAACTTACCTACATGGGTTAGTCCCACAAGGAACAAACAAGAATATCCATAGACATAGAGTGATGCACACACAAGATGATGTCCATGAAATCATTAGGTTACCTTGTCCCTTGCCTTACCAACATGAGGGTTTGTAACTCCTTGAACTAGTGCAAGATGTGGAAGTTGATTGCACTTGTTCTTGCCATAATGATATGAGTGAAGAATGTTGGCGGAGTCACCCTCAAGAACTCTCTAGTTCTTCTTCTTCGGAATCCACATCATCTTGATGGGAATCCTTGGAGTTGTAGTTGTACTTGATGAAGTAGAACTTGACGTAGTCTTGGGGACCCACTTGAACAAGGGTTTAGGTGCTTCTTCAAATGCATCAATCTCTTCTTGAAGCTTGTCCTTGCCTTTGTTCTTGTGGTCTTGTGGTGGAAGATCATCTTGAGCTTGTGTTCCCTTGAAGGAAGTAGGATCATACTTCTTTTGTTGAGGAACAAACTTTGTCTTGGGGTATTGATCTTCTTCCCACTCAACTCCATTGGCATTGAACTTGCGTTCAAAACCAACACCTTGATTCTTCCGGTGCCTTCCTTGCTTGCGTACAATTTCCTCGAATTGCTTACTCCCGGCAAGGCTCTTGTAAACACCTTTCTCTATAATTCCCTTCAAGAAGCTATTTTCTTGCTCAAGTGTAACTTGGCTAAGAGAATCATTAGTGGAATCAAGAGAACTACTAGAAGCAACAATATTGTATTTGACATTATTATTGTTACTACTAGAGGAAGTATCTTTCTTATACTTGTTACTAGACTTGACTTGAGGCATGTAATTAGATAAGAGTAAACGCTTGGCAATGGAAGAAGAACTTTTCTTGCGGAGATCATCATTGATTGCTTTTAAAAACTCATGCTCTCGCTCAAGATTGAGCTTTTCAAAGCGTAACTTCTCATGAGCCCTTAAAAGTTCTCGATGATCTTTGAAGATAGTTTCATGAGCCAACTTAAGAGTGTTTAGTTCTTTAGTTAGAAGCTCAATCTTCTCCTTATCATTGTCATTCGTTTTATCTTGATTAGCATGATTAATTGACGTTTCATCATAGAATTCATCACTAGAGTTGTCAACAAGTAAATCATCATCCACAAGCAAGTCATCTTCATCACTATTGAAATCAACATACTCAGGATGTGTTACCTTTGGACCTTTGGCCATGAAGCATCTTCCAACACCTTCGTTTGGTGAATCAAATATGTCGTAGGAGTTGGTTGACACAAGTGCTAGACCGGCAACACCTTAATCTTGAGTATATTCGGAGTCGGAGTGATAGCTTCTCTCGGAGTGATTGTCGGAGTCGGAGCCGGAAACCCATTCACCAACATGAGCTTGATGTCTTCGTTTTGTGTAGCTCCTTGATGACTTGTCCTTCCTTTCCGAATCCTTGCTTCTCCGTGAGGGTCTTCGTTCATAACGATCATCTCTACTCCTCCTCTCTCTTGGTGGTGATTCTTCTATTTTGCTTCTTCTTCTTGGAGAATCTTCTCTTATTTTGTAGGGTGCCGTACACTCATTGGAGTAGTGTCCGGGTCTCCCACAATTGTAGCAATTGCGCTCTCGACTAGAAGATCTTTTGTCATTGTAAGACCTTGACTTAGAGCTTCTTTCTTTGGTTCTACTCTTATAGAATTTGTTGAAGTTCTTCACCATTAAGCTCAATTCTTCATTGAAGGTTTGTTTCTCACTTGATGATGTGGGGGATTCACTTGAGGCTTTGTAAGCACCACTTGACTTGTTGTGAAGTTCCTCCTTATCCTTGAGTAACATCTCATGAGCAACAATTCTTCCAATGACTTCCGTTGGCTTGAGATCTTGGTAGTTTGGCATCATTTGGATCAACTGCACACGGTATCATACTTTCCATCCAATGCTCTTAGGATCTTCTTGATGATGAATTTGTCGGTCATCTCTTCACTCCCTAAGCCGGCAATCTCATTTGTGATAAGAGCAAGCTGTAAACACCCGGATTCGATGCGCCAGGTGTATGCCAGTTATTCGCCGTCGTTGCCATGTCATTTGCTTGCGTTTTGCATTTTATCATGTTATCATCTGCATTTCATCTGCATGTTTTTCAAAACTTGCATCCGTTCGGGTCCTCTCGGTTCTCTCCGTTGTCCGTTCTGAGCGCAGACACACTCGCACCCGCCCGCGGCACCTCCAAAATATTTTTTTAAGTGGCATAAAAATGTTCTTGGAATGGGTTGAAACTTGGCATGCGGTCTTATTATAGTGTAGACAGAGCGCGTGTCAAGTTTCGTCGCATTCGGAGCTCGTTTTCTAGCCCAACCGTTAAACTTATAGCGGCATCGTTGCCGGTCAAACGTCGGACATTTTCGGTCTCCGAAAACCATTGCCGGGCTGCTTTCCTATTCTCTCCTCTCAGCCCAACTCTCTCTTCATAGCGCATCTAGGCCTGCCTAACACCCTCGCGTCTGGAACTGCCCGATCAAGATCGGAGGGCTCAGAAAGCCCCCAAAACCCCTAACCCTAGCCTCCTTTCCTATATAAACCCCTCCCCATGCCATTTTGGGCATTTTTCCTAGCCCCTAGCCTTCTCTACCCCCAGCCGCAGCTAATCTCCCCTCCTCCTCGGAATCTGCACCGCAGCCAACCCACCTTCTCCTCGTTTTCCGGCGAGCTCCTACCTCTCCCTGCCACTTGTCGCCTTCGGAATGGCCGCGCCGTCACCAGCCACAGCTCCCCTCCAATCCCCTCGCGCCACATGTCCCTGCCCCGCTCCCTCCAGCCGCCAGCCGCCGTCGGCCGCCTTGGCCCAGGGTAAGCCCATGGAGCCCATTGGGACCCGTCCCCGAGCCCGAGCCCGCCCGCTCGCGCCGCCGCGTCCCCGCGGCCTCCCTCGCCTGGATCGGGCGGAGCCCGGTCTCCCTCACCGGACGTCGTCCTCGCCCCACCGCCGGAGCGCCGCCGCCTTCTTCGCGCTCGTCGCTAGTAAGTTCGTGCCGCCCCGTCCTTCTTTCTCCTCTTTCTCTCCCTCACCCATTCCCTCTCTCCGTGGGCAGCGCCGCCGCTCGTAGCTCCGCCCGTCGCTGGTAGATCTCGCCGTCGCCAGGAATGGATCCCCGGCGAGCCCCTCGTCCCGGATCTGGCCTTATCCACGGCGGATCCATCTCCTCCGCACCGTCTTGAGCCTCAGCGGAGCTCCATCGCCGCCGCCGGCCTCCTGCTCGTCGAGATCGAGCAGGGCGCCTCCGCTCGCCAACCCCGCGTGGGCCCCGCGCCGCCGGCCCAGGCAACGGCCTGCCTCGCCTCCTCTCCTCCGGCCCAGCAGAGCCAAGGCCCATCCCAGCTTCAGCCACCACATCGGCCCACCTCACCCTCTGTTTTTTTGCTAGGTATAAAAACTGCCAAGTCCCTAGTTTTTTTCAGCATTCTGATGCATACTTTGACCTGTCATAACTCTGTGCATACTGCTCTGTTTCGTGCGTGTAATATGTCAAATTGTTCGTCTCAATGAGTACTTCATTTCATTCCATTGCATCATGTTCATTTGAGCTCATCCTGATGCCTGAATCATCGTTGCAAGAGTGCATGTTGCTGTTGACCTGCTGAAACTGTTATAACATGCTCATTTGTCATTTTTGCCATGTTTGATGTGTGCATCCTATGAGGCTGATGTCTACATGTGTTTTGATCTATGTCATGCCATCTTCCCAGAGGTGCAATCCATGTATTTTTGTGAGTTGTGTGCTGAGTGCATCAAGCTTGTTAAGTAGGGTACTTACTGTTGCTGTTTTCCTGACTGATTCTGTTATATTTTGTTGCTATGTAAACCTGCTGCTACAAGTCATTATATGCATAATCTGGAGATATTCACTAATGATGTTTTGTTGTACATGTCATTCTATATCCATTCATGCCCCTGGTTGTATTTGTAGCCTGCTGTAACATGTTGTTATCTTGTTCTAAACTTGCTTAATAATGTTGCTGTCAGCCTCTTAACATTAAGTTCAGTTTTGCCATGAGCTTTGCTAGTGATCCATGCACCCTATGAACTTGTTCTTGCCATGTCTAGCTTCTCAAACATGTATTCTTACTGTTGGTTGCTTTGCCATGCCATGTATTGCTCTGTAGTGAGTGGTTCAAGCTCACCAACATGCCTACTTATTGTTGCTCCTGCCATGTATGAATCTGTCATATCTTTTGCCATGTTTACATGGGTGCCATCATATTTTATGTGCCCTTTTGGCTCATGGTCAGTAAGGGTCTTTTGTTCTATGCAATTAGTAGTTTCATGACATGCCTTTTTTTGCCATGATAAGTTCCTGTAACATGTTGTTTGATAGCTCTAAACATTGCAACCTGATGTTATTTCTGCTAAGCCTGAAACTGTAATTATTTGCAATCTTGCCATGTCCTTTTGAGCATGATCTAGTGATTTCTAGAGATAGCTCAGTGTTTCTGTTTTGTCATGCTTTACCTTTACTTCATGCCCATGCCTTTTGTTTTCTCGTTGGGATGTTGTAGCTTGTTGTTTTGGTGCTTGCAATATGCCTAGTTGCTGTTTTGGACAGCTTGTCCTTTAAACTTGTGTAGTGTGTGTGTGTTGAACCATTGCTCCGTTTTGAGTGTGCTCTATATGAAACTTGCTTGATTTTGCATGTTGTTTCATATTATCATGTTGCATCCTTGTTTTGAGGTGTTTGCTTGATGTTTGTATGCATTTTGCATCAATGCCATGTTTAACTTGTTTTGCTCATATCTTCTAGGCCGTAGCTCCAAATCTAATGAACTTTATATGTAACTTGACTAAAATCTCGTGTAGATCATCTTGGTGCATCTTAACTTGCTGTTTAACAACTTGGACATAATGTTTATTCAGTTCTGGACCAATTTCTAAATTTTCATATGAGGACTTACCGGAATTGTTATATGTTGTTTCCGGCCTCATTTAAACTTGCCTTGATGTGTTGCTCTTGCATGCATCATCTCTTACCATGAGTAGCTCCATGTAGCTTTGTCATGCATCATGCTTGTTGTGCATCATGTCTTGTTTATGTGTGGTGTGTTTACTATGTTGTGTGCTTCTCGATAGTTCCCATTTCGTTGCGATCGTGAGGATTCGTTCGTCTCCACTTGGTTCATCTTCGTGGCTTCATCTTCTTCATGGAATCGTTCTTCTTCCTTGCGGGATTTCAGGCAAGATGACCGCTACCCTGGATCTCACTACTATCATTGCTATGCTAGTTGCTTTGTTCTATCGCTATGCTGCGTTACCTATCATTTGCTCTTCAAGCCTCCCAAATTGCCATGAACCTCTAACCTTTGACACCCTTCCTAGAAAACCATTGCTTGGCTATGTTACCGCTTTGCTCAGCCCTCTTATAGAGTTGCTAGTTGCAGGTGCAGTTGAAGATTGCTCCATGGTGGACAGGATTTTTGGTTGGGATATCACAATATCTCTTATTTTATTAATGCATCTATATACTTGGTAAAGGGTGGAAGGCTCGGCCTTATGCCTGGTGTTTTGTTCCACTCTTGCCGCCCTAGTTTCCGTCATACCGGTGTTATGTTCCCGGATTTTGCGTTCCTTACGCGGTCGGGTGATTTATGGGACCCCCTTGACAGTTCGCTTTGAATAAAACTCCTCCAGCAAGGCCCAACCTTGGTTTTACCATTTGCCTCACCTAGCCCTTTTCCCTTGGGAGTCGCGCTCTCAAGGGTCATCTTATTTTTACCACCCCCTGGGCCAGTGCTCGTCGTGAGTGTTGGTCCAACCAGTCAGCCGCCGGTGGTCACCAGGGGCAACTCTGGACTGGCCTACCGGAAGTTTGGACAATCCAGTGTGCCCTGAGAACAAGATATGTGCAGCTCCTATCAGGATTTGTCGGCACATTCGGGCGGCTTTGCTGGTCTTGTTTTACCATTGTCGAAATGTCTTGTAAACTAGGATTCCGAGACTGATTGGGTCTTCCTGGGAGAAGGAATATCCTTTGTTGATCGCTTGGGCTAAGTTGGGACACCCCTGCAGGGTATTATCTTTCGAAAGCCGTGCCCGTGGTTATGCGGCAGATGGGAATTTGTTAATGTCCAGTTGTAGATAACTTGACACCAGATCCGAATTAAAACGCATCAACCGTGTGTGTAGCCGTGATGGTCTCTTTTCGGCGGAGTCCGGGAAGTGAACACGGTCTTTGGGTTATGTTTGACGTAAATAGGAGTTCAGGATCACCTCTTCATCATTACTAGTTGACGACCGTTCCTTTGCTTCTCTTCTCGCTCTTATTTGCGTATGTTAGCCACCATATATGCTTAGTCGCTACTGCAACCTCACCACTTTACCCCTTGCTTTCCCATTAAGCTTTGCTAGTCTTGATACCCATGGTAATGGGATTGCTGAGTCCTCGTGGCTCACAGATTACTACAACAACAGTTGCAGGTACAGGTTATGTGATGATCATGACGCGAGAGCGATGTTTGCTTGTTTTGGAGTTCTTCTTCTGCTTCTTCTTCGATCAGGGGATAGGTTCCAGGTCGGCAGCCTGGGCTAGCAGGGTGGATGTCGTTTGAGTTTCTATTTGTGTTGCATCCATAGTCGGATGGTTCTCTTATGTAAGATGATGTTGTATTCGTGTGGCATTGTATGGCTTTGTATGTATCCCCATCTATTACGTAATGTTGATGTAATGATATCCACCTTGCAAAAGCGTCTTCAAGAGACGCTTCTATCCTTGGTGGGACCTTCGAGTTCCTTTAGGATAGGGTCGCATGTTGGGCGTGACACAAGCCTAGAGTACATTTCAGCGACACCTTCACCATCCTTCATTTTGAACTTGTCAAGCTGACTTTGGAGCACATCCAACTTGGATTCCTTGACGGACTCGGTACCTTCATGCATATTAATCAAAGTATCCCAAATTTCCTTTGCATTCTCAAGACGGCTGATTTTGTTGAATTCTTCGGGGCACAATCCGTTGAAGATGATATCACAAGCTTGAGCGTTGTATTGCAACATCTCCAATTCTTCCGCATTCGCTTCACGGTTTGGTTCTCTCCCTTCAAAGAATTCACCTTGCAAGCCAATACAAATAATTGCCCAAACGGCGGGGTTATGTCCAAGAGTATGCATTTTCATCTTATGCTTCCAACTAGCAAAATTAGTACCATCAAAGTAAGGACCTCTACGGCGATAATTTCCCTCGCTAGACGCCATACTCTCCTAGATTGTGAAACCAAGGCTATGACCACCAAAAGCTATGGAAATCAACACAAATAGAGACCAAAGCTCTGATACCACTTGTAGGACCTTGAAGTATGTCTAGAGGGGGGGGGGGTGATTAGACTACTTGACCAATAAAAACATAACCTTTTCCCAATTTTAGAGTTTGGCAGATTTTAGCTACTTTAGGACAAGTCAAGCAATCATCACACTATTCAAGCAAGCATGCAAAGAGTATATAGGCAGCGGAAATTAAAGCATGCAACTTGCAAGAAAGTAAAGGGAAGGGTTTGGAGGATTTAAACGCAATTGGAGACATAGATGTTTTTGGCGTGGTTCCGATAGGTGGTGCTATCGTACATCCACGTTGTTGGAGACTTCAACCCACGAAGGGTAACGGCTGCGTGAGTCCACAGAGGGCTCCACCCACAAAGGGTCCACGAAGAAGCAACCTTGTCTATCCCACCATGGCCGTCGCCCACGAAGGACTTGCCCCACTAGCGGTAGATCTTCACGAAGTAGGCGATCTCCTTGCCCTTACAAACTCCTTGGTTCAACTCCACAATCTTGTTGGAGCCTCCCAAGTGACACCTAGCCAATCTAGGAGACACCACTCTCCAAGAAGTAACAAATGGTGCATTGATGATGAACTCCTTGCTCTTGTGCTTCAAATGATAGTCTCCCCAACACTCAACTCTCTCTCATAGGTTTTGGATCTAGTGGAAAGAAGATTTGAGTGGAAAGCAACTTGGGGAAGGCTAGAGATCAAGATTCATATGGTAGGAATGGAATATCTTGGCCTCAACACATGAGTAGGTAGTTATCTCTCAGAAATTGTATGCTGGAAGTGTAGGTTCGTTCTGATGGCTCTCTCCACAAATGAAGAGGAGGTGGAGGGGTATATATAGCCTCCACACAAAATCTAACCGTTACACACAATTTACCAAACTCGGTGGGACCGATTCAACAGACTCGGTCGGACCGATTTAGTAAACCTAGTGACCGTTAGTGATTTTCGGTGGGACTGACATGCATCTCGGTGAGACCGTTTCGGTTAGGGTTAGGGCATAACGTAATCTCGGTAAGACCGATTACACAAACTCGGTAAGACCGATTTGGTAATAAGCTTTCCAGAGAGTTGGTCAGGTAAACTTGGTGAGACCGATTTGCTCTTTTCGGTGAGACCGAAATGTTACAAAAAGGAAACAGAGAGTATACATTGCAATCTCGGTGGGACCGATCGCTCACTTCAGTTAGACCAAAACGTTACGAAGGGAAACAGAGAGATTACAATCCCATCTCGGTGAGACCGAGATCCCCATCGGTAAGACCGATTTGCTTAGGGTTTGTGGCAGTGGCTATGACTTTTGGAATCGGTGGCGCCGGATAGGAAGAATCGGTGTGACCGATTTTGGCTTTGGGTTTAGGTCATTTGTGGATGTGGGAAAGTAGTTGAGGGTTTTGGAGCATATCACTAAGCACATGAAGCAAGAGGCTCGTTAAGCAACACCTCATCCCTCCTTGATAGTATTGGCTTTTCCTATAGACTCAATGTGATCTTGGATCACTAAAATATAAAATGAAGAGTCTTGAGCTTTTGAGCTTGAGCCAATCCTTTGTCCTTAGTATTTTGAGGGATCCACTTTCATCATCCATGCCATGCCATTCATTGAGCTTTCTTAAAATAATAGTCTTGGAATAGAATTAGCTCAATGAGCTATATGTTGTTATGAATTACCAAAACCACCTAGGGATAGTTGCACTTTCACCGACCGATCAAGCACCGAACGTACGGCACCTTCAAGTTCTGCGCACGTTCATCTCGATGACGTCCTTCGAACTCTTGATCTAGCAAAGTGTCGAAGGAGAGTTCTGTCAGCACGACGGCTTGGTGATGGTGATGGTGAAGTGATTTGCGCAGGGCTTCGCCTAAGCACTATGAAGATATGACCGGAGGCGTAAACTGTGGAGGGGGGCGCCGCACACGGCTAACAATTGTTGGTGTGTCTTCTAGGCGCCTCCCCCCTCATAAATATAGGTGGGAGGGAGAGGAGGCAGTCAAGGGGGTGCCCCAAGTAGGAGGAATCCTACTTGGGGGCCTTGTCCAATTCGGCCCCCCTTCCTTATTAATCGGAGGGGAAAGGAAGAGAGAGGGGGAGGGAAGGAAGGAGGAGGCCGAATCCTCCCCTTTCCTTCTCCCTTCCCCTCTTTCCTTCTCCTCCTATTTAGGCCTATATGGGGGCGCACCAGCCCCTTGTGGGCTGGTCTATCCTTCTCTTGGCCCATAAGGCC
>NC_041381.1:202392864-202401850 GCF_002162155.2 Triticum dicoccoides | reverse complement strand
CCGGAACACTTCCGATGTCCAAATACTATCGTACTATATATCAATCGTTACCTCTCAACCATTTCGAGGCTCCTCATCATGTCTGTGATCTCATCCGAAACTAACACCTCTCCGGTCAGTAACCAACAGTGGAACCCGAATGGTCATATTGGTTCCCACATATTTTAGGAAGATCTTTATCGGTCGTACCGTAATGACAACATACGTTATTCCCTTTGTGATCGGTATGTTACTTGCCCAAGATTCGATCGTCAGTATCTTCATACCTAGTTCAATATCATTACCGGCAAGTCTCTTTACTCATTTCGTAATACATCATCCCGCAACTAACTCATTAGTCACATTGCTTGCAAGGCTTCTGATGATGTGTATTACCGAGAGGGCCCAGAGATACCTCTCCGATACTCGGAGTGACAAATCCTAATCTCGATCTATGCCAACCCAACAAACACCTTTGGATATACCTATAGAGCATCTTTATAATCACCTAGTTACGTTGTGACGTTTGATAGCGCACAAGGTATTCCTTCGATATCTGGGATTTGCATAATCTCATAGTCAAAGGAATATGTATATGACATGAAGAAAGCAATAGCAATAAAACTGAACGATCAATATGCTAAGCTAACGGATGGGTCTTGTGTTGGGGAACATAGTAATTTCAAAAAAATTCCTACGCACACGCAAGATCATGGTGATGCATAGCAATGAGATGGGAGAGTGTTGTCCACATGCCCTCGTAGACCGTAAGCGGAAGCGTTATGACAACACGGTTGATGTAGTCGTACGTCTTCACGATCGACCAATCCTAGTACCGAACGTACGACACCTCCGTGATCAGCACATGTTCAGCTCGGTGACTTCCCACGAACTCACGATCCAGTAGAGCTTCGAGGGAGAGTTCCGTCAGCACGACGGTGTGATGACAGTGTTGATGAAGCTACCGACGCAGGGCTTCGCCTAAGCATCGCTACAATATGACCGAGGTGGATTATGGTGGAGGGGGCACCGCACACGGCTAAAGATCAATGATCAACTTGTGTCTTGGGGTGCCCCCTGCCCCATTATATAAAGGAGCTAGGGGGAGGAGGCTAGCCAAGGAGGAGGGCGTGCCAAGGGGGGAGTCCTACTCCCACCGGGGGTAGGACTCCCCTTTCCTAGTAGGAGTAGGAGAATGGGGAAGGAAGGAGATGGAGAGAGGGAGGAAAGGGGGGCGTCGCCCCCCTCCTTGTCCAATTCGGACTCCCAAGGGGGGTGCGGCCAGCCCTAGGCCCTCTCCTCTCTCTCCCACAAGGCCCATGTTGGCCCATTAGATCCGTCGGGTGTTCCGATAACCTCCCGGTACTCCGATAAATATCCGGTGACCCCCCGGAACTCATCAAGTGTCCGAATATAGTCATCCAATATATCAATCTTTATGTCTTGACCATTTCAAGACTCCTCATCATGTCCGTGATATCATCCAGGACTCCGAACAACCTTCGATACATCAAAACACATAAACTCATTATACTGATCGTCACCGAACGTTAAGCGTGCGGACCCTACGGGTTCGAGAACTATGTAGACATGACCGAGACACATCTCCGGTCAATAACCAATAGCGGAACCTAGATGCTCATATTGGCTCCTACATATTCTATGAAGATCTTTATCGGTCAAACCGCATAACAACATACGTTGTTCCCTTTGTCATCGGTATGTTACTTGCCCGAGATTCGATCGTCGGTATCTCAATACCTACCTCAATCTCGTTACCTGCAAGTCTCTTTACTCGTTCCGTAATGCATCATCCTGCAACTAACTCATTAGTCACATTGCTTGCAAGGCTTATAGTGATGTGCATTACCGAGAGGGCCCAGAGATACCTCTCCGACAATCGGAGTGACAAATCCTAATCTCGATCTATGCCAACTCAACAAGTACCATCGGAGACACCTGTAGAGCACCTTTATAAACACCCAGTTACGATGTGATGTTTGGTAGCACACAAAGTGTTCCTCCGGTAATCGGGAGTTGCATAATCTCATAGTCAAAGGAACATGTATAAGTCATGAAGAAAGCAATAGCAACATACTAAACGATCAAGTGCTAAGCTAACGGAATGGGTCAAGTTAATCACATCATTCTATAATGATGTGATCCCGTTAATCAAATGACAACTCATGTCTATGGCTAGGAAACTTAACCATCTTTGATTCAACGAGCTAGTCAAGTAGAGGCATACTAGTGACACTCTGTTTGTCTATGTATTCACACATGTACTAAGTTTCCGTTAATACAATTCTAGCATGAATAATAAACATTTATCATGATATAAGGAAATATAAATAACAACTTTATTATTGCCTCCAGGGCATATTTCCTTCAGTCTCCCACTTGCACTAGAGTCAATAATCTAGTTCACATCACCTTGTGTTTTAACACCAATATTCACACCTGTATGTGATTAATACCCATAGTTCACATCGTCATGTGATCAACACCCGAAGGGTTTACTAGAGTCAATAATCTAGTTCACATCGCTATGTGATTAACACCCAAAGAGTACTAAGGTGTGATCATGTTTTGCTTGTGAGAGAAGTTTAGTCAACGGGTCTGTCACATTCAGAACCGTATGTATTTTGCAAATATTTTATGTCTACAATGCTCTGCACGGAGCTACACTAGCTAATTGCTCCCACTTTCAATATGTATCCAGATTGAGACTTAGAGTCATCTGGATCGGTGTAAAAGCTTGCATCAATGTAACTCTTTACGACGAGCTCTTTTATCACCTCCATAATCGAGAAATATTTCCTTAGTCCTCATTAAGGATAATTTTGACCGCTGTCCAGTGATCTACTCCTAGATCAAAATTGTACTCCCTTGCCAAACTCAGGGCACGATACACAATAGGTCTGGTACACAACACAACATACTTTATAGAACCTATGACTGTGGCATAGGGAATGACTTTCATTCTCTTTCTATTTTCTGTCGTGGTCGGGTTTTGAGTCTTACTCAACTTTACACCTTGTAATATAGGCAAGAACCCTTTCTTTGACTGATCCATTTTGAACTTCTTCAAAACTTTACCAAGGTATATACTCATTGTAAAACCTTATCAAGTGTCTTGATCTATCTCTATAGATCTTGATGCCCAATATGTAAGCAGCTTCATCGAGGTCTTTCGTTGAAAAACTCTTATTCAAGTATCCCTTTATGCTATCCAAAAATTCTATATCATTTCCAACAACAATATGTCATCCACATATAATATTAGAAATGCTAAAGAGCTCCCACTCACTTTCTTGTAAATACAGGCTTCTCCAAAAGTCTGCATAAAACCATATGCTTTGATCAACTCATCAAAGTGTATATTCCTAACTCCGAGAGGCTTGCACCAGTCCATAAATGGATCGCTGGAGCTTGCACACTTTGTTAGCACCCTTTGGATCGACAAAACCTTCTGGTTGCATCATATACAACTCTTCTTCCAGAAATCCATTCAGGAATGCAGTTTTGACATCCATCTGCCAAATTTCATAATCATAAAATGCAGCAATTGATAACATGATTCAGACGAATTTAAGCATTGCTATGCTACGTCTTGAGCTTGCGTTGGTTTTCCTTGAAGAGGAAAGCGTGATGTAGCAATAGTAGCGTAAGTATTTCCCTCAGTTTTTGAGAACCAAAGTATCAATCCAGTAGGAGGCTCCTCAAAAGTCCCACGCACCTACACAAACCAACAAAGAACTCGCAACCAACGCAATAAAGGGGTTGCCAATCCCTTCACGGCCACTTGCGAAAGTGAGATTTGATAGAGATAATATGATAAGATAAATATATTTTTGGTATTTTATAATATAGATGCAAAAAGTAAAGATGCAAATAAAAGTAGATTGAAAGCTTATATGATAAAAGATAGACCCGGTGGCCATAGGTTTCACTAGTGGCTTCTCTCAAGATAGCATAAGTATTACGGTGGGTGAACAAATTACTGTCGAGCAATTGATAGAAAAGTGAATAATTATGAGATTATCTAGGCATGATCATGTATATAGGCATCACGTCCGCGACAAGTAGACCGACTCCTGTCTGCATGTACTGCTATTACTCCACACATCGACCGACTCCTGCCTACATCTAGAGTATTAAGTTCATAAAGAACATAGTAACGCATTAAGAAAGATGACATGATGTAGAGGGATAAACACAAGCAATATGATATAAACACCATCTTTTTATCCTCGATGGCAACAATACAATATGTGCCTTGCTGCCCCTGCTGTCACTGGGAAAGGACACCGCAAGATTGAACCCAAAGCTAAGCACTTCTCCCATGGCAAGAAAGATCAATCTAGTAGGCCAAACCAAATAGATAATTCAAAGAGACTTGCAAAGATAACACAATCATACATAATAGAATTCAGAGGAGATTCAAATATTTCTCATAGATAAACTTGATCATAAACCCACCATTCATTGGATCTCGAGAAACACATCGCAAAAAGAGTTTACATCGAATAGATCTCCACAAGAGAGGGGGAGAACATTGTATTGAGATCCCAAAAGAGAGAAGAAGCCATCTAGATAATAACTATGGACCCATAGGTCTGTGGTAAACTACTCACAACTCATCGGACGGGCTATGGTGTTGATGTAGAAGCCCTCCGGGGTCGATTCCCCCTCCGGGGGAGCGCCGGCGAAGGCTCCAAGATGGGATCTCGCGGACACAGAAGGTTACGGTGGTGGAAATTGTGTTTCGTTGGCTCCCTGGATGTTTTTGGGGTACGTAGGTATATATAGGAGGAAGAAGTACGTCGGTGGCCGCCTGTGGGGCCCAGGAGATAGGGGGCGCGCCCAGAGGGGGTGGGCGCGCCCTCCTATCTCCTAACCGCCTTGCAAGCTTCTTGACTTGCACTCCAAGTTCTCCGGATCACGTTCGTTCCAAAAATCACGCTCCCGAAGGTTTCATTCCATTTGGACTCCGTTTGATATTCTTTTTCTTCGAAATACTGAAATAGGCAAAAAACAGCAATACGGCCTGGGCCTCCAATTAGTAGGTTAGTCCCAAAAATGATATAAATGTGTAAATAAAGCACATAAACATCCAAAAGGGGTAATATAATAGCATGGAACAATAAAAAATTATAGATACGTCGGAAACGTATCAAGCATCCCCATGCTTAATTCCTGCTCGTCCTCGAGTAGGTAAATGATAAAAGTAGAATTTTTGATGTGGAATGCTACCTAGCATAATTCTCAATGTAATTTTCTTTATTGTGGAATGAATGTTCAGATCCAAATGATTCAAAATAAAAGTTCATATTGATAAAAGAAATAGTAACACTTCAAGCATACTAATCAAAGCAATCATGTCTTCTCAAAATAACATGGCTAAAGTAAGTTCATCCCTACAAAATCATATAGTTAGGCTATGCTTCATTTTTGTCACACAAAGATGTTCCCAGATTCTATACCCCCGATGACAAGCCAAGCAATTGTTTCATACTTAAATAATCTCAAACCTTTTCAACTTTCACGCAATACATGAGCGTGAGCCATGGATATGCACTATGGGTGGAATAGAATATGATGATGGGGATTGTGTGGAGAAGAAAAAAAAGGAGAAAGTCTCACATTGACGAGGATAATCAACGGGCTATGGAGATGCCCATCAATTGATGTCAACATGAGGAGTAGGGATTGCCATGCAACGGATGCACTAGAGCTATAAATGAATGCTCAACAAAAGAAAACTAGTGGGTGTGCATCCAACTTGCTTGCTCACGAAGACCTAGGCCATTTGAGGAAACCCATCGTAGGAATATACAAGCCAAGTTCTATAATGAAAAATTCCCACTAGTATATGAAAAAGACAACATATGAGACTCACTATAAGAAAAACAAGGTGCTACTTTGAAGCGCAAGTGTGGAAAAAGAGATAGTAACATTGCCCTTTTTTTTCCTTTGGCCTTTTTTTTCTTTTGGCCTTTCTCTATTTTTTGGGCAATGCTCTAATAATGAGGAACATCACACTTTCATTGATTACAACATATGAATTACAACTCGAAACTAGAACAAGATATGACTCTATATGAATGCCTCCGACGGTGTCCCGGGATGGTGCAATGAATCAAGAGTGACATGTATGAAAAATTATGCATGGTGGCTTTGCCACAAATACGATGTCAACTACATGATCATGCAATGGCAATATGACAAAAGTAATGTATGTCATGATGATGATGAAGGAACGGTGGAAAGTTGCATGGCAATATATCTCGGAATGGCTATGGAAATGCCATAATAGGTAGGTATGGTGGCTGTTTTGAGGAAGATATAAGGAGGTTTATGTGTGATAGAGCGTATCGTATCACGGGGTTTGGATGCACCGGCGAAGTTTGCACCAACTCTCAAGGTGAGAAAGGGCAATGCACGGTACCAAAGAGGCTAGCAATGGTGGAAAGGTAAAAGTGCGTATAATCCATGGACTCAACATTAGTCATAAGAACTCATATACTTATTGCAAAAATTTAGAAGTCATCAAAAATCAAGCACTACGCGCATGCTCCTAGAGGGATAGATTGGTAGGAAATGACCATCGCTCGTCCCTGACCGCCACTCATAAGGATGCTCAAGCCGGGTACACTTCATGTTTCAAATTTGTTACACAACTTTAACCATACATGCAAGCTACGGGACTTGCTAACTTCAACACAAGCATTCTTTAAATTCATAATCACCCAACTAGCATGACTTTAATATCAGTACCTCCATATCTCAAAACAATTATCAAGTATCAAATTGATCATAGCATCCAATTCACTTCCTATGATAGTATTTATTATACCCAACTTGGATGCCTACCATTCTAGGACCAATTTTATAACCATAGCAAATACCATGCTGTTCTAAAAGACTCTCAAAATAATATAAGTGAAGCATGAGAGACTAGCAATTTCTACAAAAATAAGCCACCACCGTGCTCTAAAAGATATAAATGAAGCACTAGAGCAAAAATTATCAAGCTCAAAAGATATAAGTGAAGCACATATCATATTCTAGCAAATTCAATCAAGTAGGCTTCTCCAAAAAGGTGTGTACAGCAAGGATGATTGTGGAGAAGTCAAAAGCAAAGACTAATATAATACACGACGCTCCAAGCAAAACACATATCATGTGGCAAATAAAAATATAGCTCCAAGTAAAGTTACCAATGAACGAAGACGAAAGAGGGGATGCCTTTCCGGGGCATCCCCAAGATTAGGATTTTGGCTATTCTTGAATATCTTGGGGTGCCTTGGGCATCCCCAAGCTTAGGCTCTTGCCACTCCTTATTCCATAGTCCATCAAAGCTTTATCCAAAACTTGAAAACTTGAAAACACAAAACTCAACAGGAAATCTTATAAGCTTCATTAGTGAAAGAAAACAAACTACCACATAAGGTACTGTAATGAACTCATTCTTTATTTATTTTGGTGTTAAACCTACTTTATTACAACTTCTCTATGGTTTATAAACTATTTTACTAGCCATAGATGCATCAAAATAAGCAAACAACACACGAAAAACAGAATCTGTCAAAAACAGAATAGTCTGTAGCAATCTGTAACTAACGCAAACTTATGGAACTCTAAAATTCCTACCAAAATAGGAAGTCCTGGAAAATTTGTCTATTGATCAGAATAAAAAAGAATCAACGCAAAAGCACGTTTCTGTGATTTAACAAAACTAACTTCATGCGCGCAAAGTTTCTGTTTTTCAGCAGAATCAAATTAACTATCACCATAGGTTATCCTATAGGTTCTACTTGGCACAAACACTAATTAAAACATAAAAACACATCTAAACAGAAGGTAGATGCAAAATTTATTACTAAACAGTAACAAAAACAAAAACACAAATAAAATTGGGTTGCCTCCCAACTAGCGCTATCGTTTAACGCCCCTAGCTAGGCATAAAAGCGAAGATAGATCTAAGTAGTGCCATAATAATAAGATAGGTCTTGAAAACTCATCTCATATTCTCTATGTTCAGGAGCAAGTTTTCTTTGAGGCAAGAAAAAGTAATCAAAAGGGCTAAATTTAGCGGGACAAAAGTCCCCAAGATCAATCTCAGGAGGAACGGGTTCCTCCTTTGGCCCTTCATAATGCACAACTAATTCATCACTAAAAGCATTCTTTTAGCAAAATCTCGTGAGCCTATACTCAAGAGAGTATCCTAGCTCATTATTTCAAAGAGAAAAATCATTATTAAGTTCAGAGATTCTATCAACCAAGACATTGGTAGGAACCTTTTCCTAAGGTTTTCATTGAAAGCAACATAGTCCGAAGATTGAAAATGCCTAATTTCCTCTTGATCAAAGAGGACCGCCTCTATGGGAGGACAACACCGGCGTCCACCCTATGGTGCGCAAAGATTTCTTTGGCCTCTCTTATTATAAATCTAATCTCATGAGCCAAAAATATTGTAACAACGCGCTTAACAGAAGAATACTCAATATTGGAAAATTCTAGGAAAATTCTTTGTATGCAATGATGCATATGCATAAATTGTCTTTCAAGTTCAACTACAAGCATAGCGATAGCATCCACAAGACTACTAGTTTTATGAAGAATAGAACTACCCATGGAAGGTAAAGCACCGGCACAAGTAAAGAAATCTTGAATAACACCTTTTCCAATAATGTTACTACTACCGATTCAAAACTTTTTAGTATGCAAGGTAGGGGGCTCTTCAGCCGGAGCTTCAGAATTTTCCATGTTATCATTATTGTCCATATCAACGATAATCTCCCCAATTTAAGACATAACAGCAAACAAAAGCAAGAGGGAACAAAGCAAGCGAAAGGGAGGAGAAGATTGGGAAAGAGAGGGCAAATAAAACAGCAAGGGTGAAGTGGGGGAGAGGAAAACGAGAGGCAAATGCCAAATAATGTAAATACGAGGGAGATGAGTTCATGATGGGTACTTGGTATGTCTTGACTTGAGCGAAGAC